>NW_012317989.1:0-1888 GCF_000151885.1 Dipodomys ordii
TTGCTTCTCTCTCTGCTTCTGCTTCTCCTTCTGGTTCTCCTTCTTCTTCTCCAGATTCTGCTTCTTCTGCTTCTCCTGCTTCCCCTTCTGCTTTAGGTTCTGCTTTTGCTTCTTCGGCTTCTTCTGCTTCTTTTTCTGCTTCTCCTTCTGTTTCTGCTTCTCTTTCTGCTTCTGCTTCTTCTCCTTCTTCTATTTCTTCTGATTCTGCTTCTCCTGCTTCTGCTTCTCCTGCTTCTCCTTCTGTTTGTCTTTATGCTTCTCCTTCTGCTTCTCCTTCTTCTGCTTCTACTACTGCTTCTGCTTCTCCTTCTGCTTCTGCATCTTCTGCTTCTTCTGCTACTGCCTCTGCTTCTTCTGTTTCTTCTGCTTCTCCTTCTGCTTTTGCTTCTCTTTCTGCTTCTGCTTCTCCTTCTGCTTCTCTAGATTCTGTTTCTTCTGCTTCTCCTGTATCTCCTTATGCTTCAGGTTCTGCTTCTGCTTCTTCGGCTTCTTCTGCTTCTCCTGCTGCTGCTTCTTCTGCTGCTCCTGCTTCTATTTCTGCTTTTCCTTCTGTTTCTGCTTCTCCTTCTGCTTCTGCTTCTTCTCCTTCTTATGTTTCTTCTGCTTCTGCTTCTCCTGCTTCTGCTTCTCCTGCTTCTCGTTGTGCTTCTCGTTGTGCTTCTCTTTCTGGTTCTCTTTCTGCTTCTCATTCTCTTTCTTCTGCTTCTCCTTCTGCTTCTGCTTCTCCTTCTGCTTCAATTTCTCCTTCTGCTTCTCATTCTGCTTCTGCGTCTTCTGTTTCTTCTGCTTCTCTTGCATCTGCTTCTCCTGCTTCTCCTACTTCTCGTGCTGCTTCTCCTTCTGCGTCTCTTTCTGCTTCTGCTTATCCTTTTGCTTCTCCTACTCCTAATCCTTCTCTTTCGCCTTCTCCTTCTTGTTCTTCTGCTTGTCCTGGTGCTTCTGCTTCTGCTTATTCTACTATTTCTGTTTCTTCTGCTTCTGCTTCAGGTTGTGCTTCTTCTGTTTCTCCTTCTGCTTCAGATTCTGCTTCTGCTTCTTCGGCTTCTCCTGTTTCTTCTGCTTCTGCTTCTCCTGCTTCTTCTGGTTCTCCTGCTTCTCTTTCTGCTTCTCCTTCTGCTTCTGCTTCTCCTTCTGCTTCTGCTTCTGCTCTTCTCCTTCTTCTGTTTCTTTTGCTTCTGTTTCTTCTGCTTCTTCTTCTTCTGTTTCTTCGGATTCTACTTCTGCTTCTCCTTCTTCTCCTTCTCTTTCTGCTTCTTCTGATTCTCCTGCTTCTCCTTCTTGTTCTCCTTCTGTTTCTGCTTCTCTTTCTGCTTCTGCTTCTCCTTCTGCTGCTCCTTCTCCTTCTCCTTCTTCTGCTTCTCTCACTGCTTCTGCTTCTGCTTCTTTTGCTTCTTCTTTTTCTTCTGCTTCAGCTTCTCCTGCTTCTGCTTCTTCTCCTTCTACTGCTTCTCCTTATACTTCTCCTTATGCTTCTCCTTATGCTTCTCCTTATGCTGCTTCTTCTTCTTCTTCTTCTTCTTCTTCTTCTCTTTCTTCTGCTTCTGTTTTTACTGCCTCTTCTACTTCTACTGCTTCTCTTTCTGCTTCTTGTCCTTCTCCTGTTTCTTCTCCTTCTGCTTCTCCTGCTTCTGCTTCTTCTGCTTTTCCCTCTTCTCTTTCTGCTTCTCCTTCTGCTTCTGCTCCTTCTCCTTCTTCTGTTTCTTCTTCTTCTGCTTCTCCCGCTTGTGCTTCTTCTGCTTCTCCTGCTTCTCGTTCAGCTTCTCTTCGTCGGCTTCTCTTTCTATTTCTGCTTCTGCTTCTTCTGATTCTGATTCTTCTCCTTCTTCTTCTCCTTCTGCTTCTGCGTCTTCTACATTTCCTGATTCTCCTTCTGCATCTCCTTCTGCTT
>NW_012317990.1:0-1888 GCF_000151885.1 Dipodomys ordii
TCAAGCCCGGACACAGTGGGACACAGTGGGGTACACAGCTGGGGACACAGGGAGGACACAGCAGGACACAGCGGGACACAGCTGGGGACACAGCGGGGACACAGCGGGACACAGCGGAACACAGCGGGAGACAAAGCCGGAGACAGCGGGGGACACAGCGAGGACACAGGGGGACACAGCGGCGACACAGAGGGGACTCAGTGGGGGACACAGCGTGGGACAAAGTGGGACAATACGGGACACAGTGTTACACAGCGGGACACAGGGGGGACACTGCGGGACACAGCAGGACAAAGCGGGGGACAAAGTGGGACACAGCGGGCCACAGCGGGGGACGCAGTGGGGGACAGCGGAGAGAGAGAGTGGCCACAGCGAGACACAGCGGTGACACAGCTGGACACAGCGGGGTGCACAGCGGGACACAGCGGGCACACAGCGGGGACACAGCGTCGATACAGCGGGGACACAGCGAGACACAGCGGGGAACACAGGAAGGAAACAGCGGGACCCAGTGGGACACAGAGTCGATACAGCAGGACACAACGGGGTACACAGCTAGGAACACAACGGGACACAGCGGGGCACACAGCGAGGACACAGCGGGAAATAGCGGGACACAGCGGGGGACACAGCGGGACCCAGCGGGAGACCCAGCGAGGACACAGCAGAACACAGCGGGACACACCGCCGATACAGCAGGCACACAGAGTTACACAGCGTGGTACACATCTGTGGACACAACGGGAAACAGTGGGGGCACAGCGGGACACAGCGGGACACAGTGGGACACAGCGGGTACAAAGCGTGAGACACAGCGGGGGACAGAGCTGGAGACAGAGGGGGACACAGCCAGGATATAGCGGGACACAGCATCGATACAGCGGGCACACAGCGTTACACAGCGTGGTACACACTGTGGACACAACGGGACACAGTGGGGGCACAGCCGGACACAGCGTTACACAGTGGGACACAGCAGGGACAAAGCGTGAGACACAGCGGGGGACAGAGAGGGAGACAGCAGAGGACACAGCTAGGAAACAGCGGGACACAGCGGTGACACAGCGGGGACTCAGCGGCGGACACAGTGTGACACAGCGGGGTACACTGCGGGACACAGCGGGGGGACACGTCGGGACACAGTGTGGGACAGAGCGTGGGACACAGCGAGACACAGCGGGGACAAAGCTGGACACAGCGGGGTACACAGAGGGACACAGCAGGGACACAGCTGGGAAACAGCGTGACAAAAAAGGACACAGCTGGACACAGCGGGGTACACAGCGGGACACAGCGGGCACACAGCGGGGACACAGCAGGACACAGCGGGGACACAGTCGGACACAGCGGGACACAGTGGGGGACACAGCGGGACACAGCGGGGGACCCAGCGAGGACAAAGCGGGACACAGCGGTGGACACAACGGGGGACACAGCGGGACACAGCGGGGAACACAGTGAGGACACAGCGGGACACAGCGGGAAACACTGCGAGTTCACAGCGGGGGACAAAACGGGACAACATGGAACAGAGTGGGACACAGCAAGGACAGAGCAGGACACAGCGGGACAAAGCGGGCGACACAGTGAGACACAGCGGGGGACACAGCGGGGGACAGCAGGGGACAGAGAGGTGACACAGCGGGACACAGCAGGGGACACAGAGGGGTACACAGCGGGACACAGCCGGAAACACAGCACAGACACAGCGGGACACAGCGGGACACAGCATCAATACAGCGGGGAAAGAGAGGGTCACAGCAGGGACACAGCGGGACACAGCGGGGGACCCAGCAAGGACACAGCGGGACACAGCGGGGGACACAGCGAGGACACAGCGGGGGACACAGCAGGTGACACAGCGGGACACAGCGGGGAACACAGCGAG
>NW_012317991.1:0-1888 GCF_000151885.1 Dipodomys ordii
TTCTCCTGTTTCTGCATCTCCTGCTTCTCCTTCTGATGCTCTTTCTGCTTCTGCTGCTGCTTTTCCTTCTCCTGCTCCTTCTTCTGCTTCTCCTTCTGTTTCTCCTTCTCCTTCTCGTTCTTCTGCTTCTCCTTCTGCTTCTCCAGATTCTGCTTCTTCTGCTTCTACTGCTTCTCCTTCTGCTTCAGGTTCTGCTTCTGCTTCTTCGGCTTCTTCTGCTTCTGCTACTCCTGCTTCTGTTTCTTCTCCTTCTTCTGTTTTTTCTGTTTCTGCTTCTCCTGGTTCTGCTTCTCCTGCTTCTCGTTCTGCTTCTTTTTCTGCTTCTCCTTCTGTTCTTCTGCTTATCCTTCTGCTTCTGCTTCTGCTTCTCCTTCTGCTTCTGCTTCAATTTCTCCTTGTGATTCTCATTCTGCTTATGCGTCTTCTGTTTCTTCTACTTCTCCTGCTTCTCCTACTTCTCGTGCTGCTTCTCCTTCTGCGTCTCTTTCTGCTTCTGCTTATCCTTTTGCTTCTCCTACTCCTAATCCTTCTCTTTCGCCTTCTCCTTCTTGTTCTTCTGCTTCTCCTGGTGCTTCTGCTTCTGCTTATTCGACTATTTCTGTTTCTTCTGCTTCTGCTTCAGATTGTGCTTCTTCTGTTTCTCCTTCTGCTTCAGATTCTGCTTCTGCTTCTTCGGCTTCTCCTCTTTCTTCTGCTTCTGCTTCTCCTGCTTCTTCTGCTTCTCCTGCTTCTCTTTCTGATTCTCCTTCTGCTTTTGCTTCTCCTTCTGCTTCTGCTTCTGCTCTTCTCCTTCTTCTGTTTCTTTTGCTTCTGTTTCTTCTGCTTCTTCTTCTTCTGTTTCTTCTGATTCTATTTCTGCTTCTCCTTCTTCTCCTCTTTCTGCTTCTACTTCTGCTTCTTCTGATTCTCCTGCTTCTCCTTCTTGTTCTCCTTCTGTTTCTGCTTCTCTTTCTGCTTCTGCTTCTCCTTCTGCTGCTCCTTCTCCTTCTCCTTCTTCTGCTTCTCCCACTGCTTCTGCTTCTTTTGCTTATTCTTATTCTTCTGCTTCTGCTTCTCCTGCTTCTGCTTCTACTGCTTCTCTTATGCTTCTCCTTATGCTGCTGCTTCTTCTTCTTCTTCCTCTTCTTCTCCTTCTTTTTCGTCTTCTTCTTCTTACTTTCTTTCTTCTGCTTCTGCTTTTCCAGCTTCTTCTGCTTCTACTGTTTCTCTTTCTGCTTCTCATTCTGCTTCTGCTTCTCCTTCTGCTTCTCCTATTGCTTCTGCTGCACTTCCTTCTCCTTCTCCTTCTCCTACTTCTGCTTCTCCTTCTGCTTCTGCTTCTTCTGCTTCTCCTGCTTCTCGTTCTGCATCTTTTTCTGCTTCTGCTTCTCCTTCTGCTGCTTCTTCTGCTTCTGCTACTCCTTCTTCTGATTCTCCTTCTGATTCTCCTTCTACTTCTCTTTCTGCTGTTCCTTGTAATTCTTCTGCTTCTCCCTCTGATTCTTCTTCTTATGCTTATTCTTTTTCTACTGCTTCTGCTTCTCCTGCTTCTGCTTCTTCTGCTTCTACTTCTTCTCCTTATGCTTCTTCTTCTTCTTCTTCTTCTTCTTCTTCATCTTCTTCTTCTTCTTCTTCTTCTTCTTCTTCTTCTTCTTCTTCTTCTTCTTCTTCTTCTTCTTCTTCTTCTTCTTCTTCCCTTTCTTCCGCTTCTTCTTTTCCTGCTTCTTCTGCTTCTACTGCTTCTCTTTTTGCTTCTCATTCTGCTTCTGCTTCTCATTCTGCTTCTCCTGCTTCTCCTTCTGCATCTTCTTCTGCTTCTGCTTTTCCTTCTGCATCTTCTTCTGCTTCTCCTTCTGCTTCTTCTGCTTCTCCTTCTGCTTCAGCTTCTGTTTATCCTTCTCCTTCTGCA
>NW_012317992.1:0-1888 GCF_000151885.1 Dipodomys ordii
TATTTTTCTCCCCTAGTGTCCTACCAATGAGTCCACATTTGTTCCCCCAGGTGGTTCCCCCGTTGGTGTCACACTGTGTCCCATGGGTTCCCGGAAGGTTCCCGGCTGTGTCTCCCACCAGTGTTCCGGCGTGGTCCCTTGTTGTGTCCCCCAGCTGTGTCCCGGTGAGTTCCCCGCTGTGTCCCGCTGTGTCCCCGGCTGTGTGTCCTCTATGTCCCGCTGTGTACCCCAGCTGTGTCCAGCTGTGTCACCGCTGTGTTCCGCTGTGTCCCCTCTCTGTTCCCCGCTATCCCCTCCTGTGTCCCAATGCTGTCTCCCGCTGTGTCCCGCTGTGTCCCCCATTTTGTCCCACTGTGTCCCTGCAGTGTCGCCGCTGTGTCCCGATGTGACACACTGTGACCCGTGGTGTCCCGCTTTGTCCCCCGCTCTGTCCCCCGCTGTGTCCCGCTGTGTCCCCCTCTGTGTCCCGCTGTGTCCTGCTATGTCCCCCCTGTGTCCCGCTGTATCCCGCTGTATTCTGTGGTGTCCCGTTTGTCCCCCGCTGTGTCCACCGCTGAGTCCCCACTTTGTCCCCGCTGTGACCCGCTGTGTCCCGCTGTGTCCCGCTGTGTCCCGCTATGTCCCCCACTGTGTCCCGTTGTGTCCCCAGCTATGTCCCCTGCTGTGTCACGCTGTGTCCCTGCTGTATCGACGCTGTGTCCTGCTGGGTCCCGCTGTGTACTCTCTGTGTTCCACACTGTGTCCCGCTGTGTCCCCCGCAGTGTCCCTCGCTGTTTCCCGCTGTGTCCCCCGCTGTGTCCCTGCTGTGCCCCGCTGTGTCCCGCTGTGTACTGCTGTGTCCCCCTCTGAGTCCCGCTGTTTCCCCGCTGTTTCCCAATGTGTCCTCACTGTGTCCCCCGCTGTGTCCCTCTGTGTCCCCCCTGTGTCCCCCGCTGTGCCCCGCAGTGTCCGCTGTGTCCCGCTGTGTCCACGCTGTGTCCCACTGTGTCCCCCCTGTTTCCCCGCTGGGTCCTGCTGTGTCCCGCTGTGTCCCGCTGGGTCCCCCGCTTTCTCCCGCTTTGTCCCCGCAATGTCCCCGCTGTGTCCCGCTGTGTCCCACTGTGTCATGTGGTGTCCCGCTTTGTCCCACGCTATGTCCACTGCTGAGTCCCCTCTGTGTCCCCCGCTTTGTCCCTCGCTGTGTCCCCCTCTGTGTCCCGCTGTGTCATCCGCTGTGTCCTTCTTGTGTCCCTGCTGGGACCCGCTGTGTCACCGCTGTGTCCCGCTGTGTCCCCGCTCTATAGATGCTGTGTCCCGCTGTGTCCCCTGCTGTGTCCCGCTGTGTCCCGCTGTGTCCCCCGCTGTGACCCGCTGTGTCCCCGCAGGTTCACCGCTGTTTCACGCTGTGTCCTGCTGTGTTTCCTTGCTGTCCCGCTTTGTCCCCCGCTGTGTCCCGCTGTGTCCACTGCTGGGTCCCCGCTGTGTCCCGCTGTGTCTCGCTGTGTCCCGCTGTGTCCTCGCTTTGTCCCATGCTGTGATAAACTGTGTCCTCCCTGTGTCCCCCGCTGTGTCCCGCTGTGTCCCCCGCTGTGCCCCGCAGTGTCCCGCTGTGTCCCGCTCTGTCCCCCACTGTGTCCCCCGCTGAGTCCTCTATGTGTCGCCGCTGTGTCCCGCTGTGTCCTCGCTGTGTCCCCTCCTGTCTCCCGCTTTGTTCCACACTGTGTCCCACTGTGTCCCACTGTGTCCTCGCTGTGTCCCCTGCTGTGTCCTGCTGTGTTCCCGCTGTGTCCCAAGCTGTGTCCCGCTGTGTGCACAGCTGTGTCCCACTATGTTCCCGCAGTGTCCCCGCTGTGTCCCCAATGTGTCCTCGCTGTGTTCCCCGCTGTGTCCCGCTGTGTCCCCCGCTGTG
>NW_012317993.1:0-1888 GCF_000151885.1 Dipodomys ordii
AAGCAGAAGAATCAGAATCTGGAGAAGCAGAGTGAGAAGCAGAAGCAGAAAGAGAATCAAAAGCAGAAGGAAAAGCAGAAGAAACAGAAGAAGTAGAAGCAGTAGCAGGTGTAGCAGAAGCAGAAGGAAAAGCAGAAAAACAGGAAGGAGAAGGAGAAACAGAAGGAGAAGTAGAAGGAGATGCAGAAAGAGAAGCATGTAAAGCAGAAGAAGAAGAAGAAGCAGAAGGAGAATCAGAAGGAGAAGCAGAAGAAGGAGAAGGAGAAACAGAAGCAGAAGAAGATGCAGAAGGAGAAGCAGGAGAAGCATAAGAAGCAGAAGCAGAAGGAGAAGCAGGAGAAGCAGAAGAAGCAGAATCTGGAGAAGCAGAAGGAGAAGCAGAAGCAGAAAGAGAAGCAAAAGCAGAAGGAGAAGCATAAGGAGAAGCAGAAGAAACAGAAGAAGTAGAGGCAGTAGCAGAAGATGTAGAAGCAGAAGGAGAAGCAGAAGGAAAAGCAGAAGAACTAGAAGGAGAAGGAGAAGGAGAAACAGAAAGAGAAGCAGAAGAAGGAGCAGGAGAAGGAAAAGCAGCAGGAGAAGCAGAAAGAGAAGCAGAAGGAGAAGCAGGAGATGCAGAAACAGGAGAAGCAGAAGCAGAAGAAACAGGAGAAGGACAAGAAGCAGAAGCAGAAGGAGAAGCAGAAACAGAACGAGAAGCAGAAAGAGAAGGAGGGAAAGCAGAAGAAGCAGAAGCAGGAGAAGCAGAAGCATAAGAACGCGAAGACGCAGAAGCAGAACCTGAAGCAGAAGAGAAGCAGGAGAAGCAGAAGAAGCAGAATCTGGAGAAGCAGAATGAGAAGCAGAAGGAGAAGCAGAAGCAGAAAGAGAATCAAGAGCTGAAGGAGAAGCAGAAGAAACAGAAGAAGTAGAAGCAGTAGCAGTTGTAGCAGAAGCAGAAGGAAAAGCAGAAGGAAAAGAGAAGAACAAGAAGGAGAAGGAGAAACAGAAGGAGAAGCAGAAGGAGAAGAAGAAAGAGAAGCAGGTAAAGCAGAAGTAGAAGAAGCAGAAGGAGAATCAGAAGGAGAAGCAGAAGAAGGAGAAGGAGAAGAAGAAGCAGAAGAAGATGCAGAAGGAGAAGCAGAAGAAGCAGAAGCAGGAGAAGCAGGAAAAGCAGAAGAAGCAGAAGCAAAAGGTGAAGCAAAAGAAGGAGAAGGAGAAGCAGAGGCAGAAGAAGAAGCATAAGGACAAGCACAAGCAGAAGGAGATGCAGAAGGAGAAGCAGGAGAAGCAGAAGAAGCAGAAGCTGAAGGAGAAGCAGAAGTAGGAGAAGGAGAAGGAGGAGAAGCAGAAGCAGAAGGAGAAGCAGAAGCAGAAAGAGAAGCAGGAGGAGGACAAGAAGCAGAAGCAGTAGAAGCCGAAAGAGAAGAAGCAGAAACAGAAGCAGAAGGAGAAGCAGAAGCAGAAGGAGAAGCAGCAGAAGAAGTAGAACCAGAAATCCAGGCACGAGTAACAGAAGAAGCAGAAGCAGAAGGAGAAGCAAAAAGAGAAGCAGAAGGAGAAGTAGAAAAAGCAGCAGAAGAAGCAGAAAAACAAGCAGGAGAAGCAGAAGCAGAAAGAGAAGTAGAAGCAGAAGAAGAAGCAGTAGAAGCATAAGAAGCAGAAGCAGGAGAAGCAGAACAAAAAGAAAAAGAAGAAGCATAAGAAGCAGAAGCAGAGGGAGAAACAGAAAAAGGAGAAGGAGCAGCAGAAGGTGAAGCAGAAGGAGATGCAGAAGCAGAAAGAGAAGCAGAAATAGAAGGAGAAGAAGAAGGAGAAGTTGGAGAATCAGAAGAAGCAGAAGCAGAAAGAGAAGCAGAAGAAGGAGAAGGAGAAGCAGAAGGAGAAGGACAAGCAGGAGAAGCAGAAGAAG
>NW_012317994.1:0-1888 GCF_000151885.1 Dipodomys ordii
CCAGCAGAATCTTATTCACAAGGCGATTCAGTAGCAGAATGAGAAGCAGAAACAGAAGGAGAAGTTGGAGATTCGTAAGAAGCAGTAGCTGATAGCGAATCTGTAGAGGGAGAATGAGAAGCAGAAGCAGAAGGACAATCAGGAGAAGCATGAAGAAGCAGAAGCGGGAGAAGCAGAAGAAGAAGAAGAAACAGAAGAAGGAGAAGGAGCAGAAGGAGAAGCAAAAGCAGAAGGAGAAGCAGAAATAGAAACAGAAGCAGAAGAAGCAGTTGCAGGAGAAGCAGAAGCAGAAGAAACAGAAGAAGCTGAAGAAGCAGAAGGAGAACCTGAAGCAGAAGGAGAAGCAGAAGCATCAGAAGCTGGAAACGCAGAAGCAGAAGATACAGAACAAGCAGAAGAAGCAGAAGCAGAACGAGAAGCAGAAGAATAAGAAGGAGAAAGAGAAGGATTAGGAGTAGGAGGAGCAGAAGCAGAATTAGAAGCAGAAAGAGAAGCAGAAGGAGAAGCAGAAGGAGAAACAGAAGAAGCAGAAGCAGGAGAAGCAGAAGCAGAAGCAGAATGAGAAGCACAAGAAGGAGAAATTGAAGGAGAAGGAGAATGAGACGGAGAAGCAGAAGCAGAAGTAGGAGAAGCAGAAGAAGGAGAAGCAGGAGAAGCAGAAGCAGAAGAAACAGAAGAAGGAGAAGAGCAGAAGCAGAAGGAGAAACAGAAGCAGAAGGAGAAGCAGAAGAAGCAGAAGCTGAAGCAGAAGAAACTGAAAAAGCAGAAAAAGAAGAAGAAGCAGAAGAAGAACAAGCAGGAAAAGCAGAAGAAGAAGAAATAGAAGGAGAAAGAGAAGGATTAGGAGTAGGAGAAACAGACGGATAAGCAGAAGCAGAAAGAGAAGGAGAAGGAGAAGCAGGAGAAGCAGAAGAAGCAGGAGCAGGAGAAGCAGAAGTAGAATGAAAAGCACAAGAAGGAGAAATTGAAACAGAAGAAGATGCAGAAGGAGAAGCAGAAGCAGAAGCAGAAGCAGAAGGAGAAGCAGAAGAACGAGAAGGAGAAGGAGTAGCAGAAGGATAAGAATAAAGAGAAACAGAAGGAGAAGCAGGAGAAGCATAAGCAGAAGAAATCGAAGAAGGAGAAGAAGCAGAAGCAGAAAGAGAAGCAGAAACTGAAGGAGAAGCAGAAATAGAAGCAGAAGAAGCTGAAGAAGCAGAAGCAGAACTTGAAGCGGAAAGAGAAGCAGAAGAAGCAGAATCTGGAGAAGAAGAAGGAGAACTAGAAGGAGAAGCAGAAGCAGAAAGAGAAGCTAAAGCAGAAGGAGAAGCAGAAGGAGAAGCAGAAGAAACAGAAGAAGCAGAAGCAGTAGCAGAAGAAGTTGAAGATGCAGAAGCAGAAAGAGAAGCAGAAGGAATAGCAGAAGAACGAGAAGGAGAAGGAGAAACAGAAGGAGAAGAAGAAGGAGAAGCAGAAGGGGAATCAGGAAAGGCAGAAGAAGCAGAATCAGACGGAGAAGCAGAAGAAGGAGAAGGAGAAGCAGAAGCAGAAGAAGAAGCAGACGGAAAAGCACAAGCAGAAGGAGATGCAGAAAGAGAAGCAGGAGAAGCAGAAAAAGCAGAAGCAGAAGGAGAGAAGAAGTAGAAGAAGCAGAATCCGAAGAAGCAGAAGCAGAAGTAGAAAGAGAAGCCGACGAAGAGAAGCAGAACGAGAAGCAGGAGAAGCAGAAGAAGCAGAAGTGGGAGAAGCAGAAGAAGCAGAAGGAGAAGCAGAAGCAGAAGAAGCAGAAGGAGAAGCAGAAGGAGAAACAGAAGCAGAAGAAGCAGCAGAAGGAGAAGCAGAAGCAGAAGAACATGCAGAAGGAGAAGCAGGAGAAGCAGAAGAAGCAGAAGCAGAAGGAGAAGTAGAA
>NW_012317995.1:0-1888 GCF_000151885.1 Dipodomys ordii
CCCCTTGAGTCCCGTTGAGTCCCGCAGAGTCACACGATGATATCAGATGAGTCCATGTTTTCCCCGCTATGTCCCAAGGCTGGGTCAATTTGTGTCCCCCGCTGTGTCCCCGATGTGTCCCCACAGTGTCACCGAATGTGACCCCGGTGAGTCCCGCTGGGATGCAAGCTGTGTCCTGCAGATCCAGCAATATCCCCCGTTCTGTCCCCGGCTCTGTACCCCGCTGTATCCGCACAGTGTTTCCCGCTGTGTCTCCGCAGTGTCCTGTTATGTCCACGCTCTGTCCGCTATGTCCCCCGCTGTGTCCAACGCTGTGTCCCCGCTATGTCGCGCTGTGTGCCGCTGTGTCACCCTGGGTCCTCGATCTGACCCCACAGTATCCCTCTGCGCCACCTGCTGTGTCCAACTGTATTCCCGCTGTTTCCCGATGTATCCCTCGCAGTGTCCCGTAGTATCCCGATGTGTCACATGCAGTGTCCAGCTGTGTCCCCGCTGTGTCCCGCTGTGTCACCAGCTGTTTGCCCCGCAGTGTTCCTAATGTGTTCCCCGTTGTATCCTGCTGTGTTATCAGCTGAGTCCTCGCTCTGTCCCCGCTGTGTCGCTCTGTGTACCCCGCTGAGTCCCGAAGTGTCCTGCTGTGTCCCCTCTGTATTCTGCTGTGTCCCCCACAGTGTACCGCTGTGTCCCGCTGTGTCCCCGCTGTGTCCCCCCTCCCCCTCCGCAACACGTCGGCTGGCGGTCGAAACCCCGCCCTCCCCCTCCCCGTCGTCGTGGCTACGACAGAGGAAAAGCAAATGATGGTAATAATGAATCATAACAACCTATATGTATGTGTATGTCAGAACTCTCACTCCCCACTGCCCGGTAGGTGAGGACTGACTGACTGACTGACTGAGTGAGTGACTGACCCGACCCGTGTTTTGCCCCTCCCGCCGCCCCATCCACCTTGTCGACGGCGAACGCGCGCCATCTAGTGGTGGTTTTGTGAATTGCAGTTTTCTCTCATGAAATGCATGGGGGAAAAAAAAGAACAAACAAACCACGCACTGACTGACGGAGAAAACCGGCCCAGGCTGGCTGGCCCCGAGAGAGACTGCCTTCTTTTCAGAGAAGGGGTGGGGTGGGGATGATGATGTGCCTCGTTGGAGTATGGGGCCCATGCATAGCCAGGCAGGCAGGCAGGCTCGGAGTGGGACCGTTGTGTGTTGGAGTGCCAGTACAGTAGCTCAAGCCCCAGGATTGACTGGCAAGTCGAGAGGAAAAGGAGGGAGGGAGTGCGGTCGGGGGGGGCGGGCGGGCGGGCGGGAGAGAGAATTCAAACGAGAGAGAGAGACAGACAGACAGACAGACAGACAGACAGAGACAAAGACACAGAGAGAGAAATAGAGAAACAGAAACAGAGAGACAAGAGACAGAGACGTGGTGAATTGGTCCGGCTGGACTACATACATGCTCTGTCGCGTCCGATCTTTGAACTTCCTCAAAGATGCACACACGCACACACAGATACACGGAGATGCCCTCTGCCCCCTCTTCTCTCCTCTCCAATTCCCCCGCCCCCTCACCCCTCCCCCCCCCGTCAGGCACCAGAAATGAGATCCCTCCCGTTCGCCTATTGTGTCGTCAATTACAAACAAAAGGCAGCGTGAGATTCAAGCAAATTTGTTTTATTTTGTTCCGAGGGTAGGGTTGTGGATTTTGGTGCGGGGGGGGGTTGGAGGTCGTGGTCGTGGTCGAGTAATCGCCTAGGGGGGGTGAGGATGGACGGTTACGCCACCTGCATGGATGGCTCGCGTTCCCCTCTGGCTGTCTGGTTGCCGCTGAGTGCTTCAGATATCACCATCCGGTCAGGAAGCAGGGGCTGGAAGATAAAGAGATATTAAAGAGA
>NW_012317996.1:0-1888 GCF_000151885.1 Dipodomys ordii
TCCCCCGTTGCGTCCCTCTGTGTCCGCACTGTGTCCCGCTGTGTCCCCGCTGTGTCCCCCGATGTCCCTCTGTGTCCGGCTGTGTCCCCGCTGTGTCCCACTGTTTCCCCGCTGTGACCCCACTGTCTCCCTCAGTTTCCCCGCTGTGTCCCGCGCTGTGTCCCGCTGTGTCCCCAACTGTGTCCTCCGGTGTGTTCCGCTGTGTCCCCCGCTGTGACTTGCTGTGTCCCGCTGTGTCCCGCTGTTTCCCGCTGTGTCCCTCTGTGACCCGTTGTGTCCTTGCTGTGTCCCCGCTGTGTCTCCGCTGTGTAACCTGCTGTGTCCCCGCTGTGTCCCCCTGTGTCAGACTGTGTCCCGCTGTGTCCTCGCTGTGTCCTCCGCTGTGTCCCGCTTTGTCCCGCTGCGTCCCGCTGTGTCCCCATCTGTGTCCCCGCTGTGTCCCGCTTTGTCCCTCGCTGTGTTCCCCACTGTGTCCCACTGTGTACCCCTCTGTGTCCCCCTCTGTGTCCCGCTGTGTCCCCCTGTGTCCCCCGCTGTGTCCCCTGCTGAGTCCCCTCTGTTTCCCCGCTGTGTCCCGCTGTGTCCTCGCTGTGACCTCCACTGTCTCCCGCTTTGTCCCCCATTGTGTCCCATTGTGTCCCGCTGTGTCCTCGCGGTGTCCCCTGCTGTGTCCCCCTTTGTCCCCGCTGTGTCCCCTGCTGTATCCTGCTGTGTCCCGCTGTGTACCTCGCTGTGTCGCACTGTGTCCCCGCAGTGTCCCCGCTGTGTCACGCTGTGTCCCCTGCTGTGTCCCACGCTGTGTGCTGCTGTGTTCCCCGCTGTGACCGCTGTGTCCCCGCTGTGTCCTGCTGTGTCCCCGCTGTGTCCCCCTGTGTCCTGCTCTGTCCCCCGATATGTCCCCCTGTGTCCCGCTGTGTCCCGCTGTTTCCCCCGCTGTGTCCCGCTGTGCCCCGCTGTGTACTGCTGTGTCCCCCACTGAGTCCTGCTGTGTACCCGCTGTGTCCCGCTGTGTCCCGCTGTGTGCCCTGCTGTGTCCCGCTGTGTCTACTGCTGTGTCTCTGCTGTGTCCCGCTGTGTCCTCGCTGTGTCCGATGCTGTGTTCTGCTGTGTCCTCGCTGTGTCCCCCGATGTGTCCCTTTGTGTCCCCAGTTGTGTAACCCGCTGTGTCCCGCTGTGTCCCCGCTGTATCGATGCTGTGTCCCGCTGTGTCCCTCTGTATCCTCGCTTTGTTCCCCGCTGTGTCCCGATGTGTCCCGCTGTGTCCTCGCTGTGTCCCACGCTGTGTTCTGCTATGTCCTCGCTGTGTCCCCCTCTGTGTCCCGTTGTGTCCCCCGCTGTGTCCCGCTGTGTACTGCTGTGTCCCCCGCTGAGTCCTGCTGAGTCCCTGCTGTGATCCGTTGTGTCCCGCTGTGTCCCCGCTGTGTCCCCGCTGTGTCCCGCTGTGTCCCGCTGTGTACCCCGCTGTGTCCAGCTTTGTCCCCGCTGTGTCTCGAAGTGTCCCATGCTCTGTCCCCCACTGTGTTCCGCTGTGTCCCCCTCTGTGTTCCGCTGCGTCCCCCGCTGTGTCCCGCTGTGTCCCCCGTTGTGTCCCTCTGTGTCCTCACTGTGTCCCCGCTGAGTCCCGCTGTGTACCCCGCTGTGTCCAGCTGTGTCCTCGCTGTGTCCCGTTGTGTTCTCGCTGTGTCCCCGCTGTGTCCCCCTGTGTACCACGCTCTGTCCAGCTGTGTCCCCACTGTGTCCTGCTGTGTCCCGCTGTGTCCTCCGCTGTGTCCCGCTCTGTGTCCTTCTGTGTACCCTGCTGTGTCTCGCTTTGTGCCCGCTGTGTCCCGCTGTGTCCCCCACTGTTTCCCGCTGTGTCCCCCGCTCTGTCCCGCTGTGTCCCCGCTGT
>NW_012317997.1:0-1888 GCF_000151885.1 Dipodomys ordii
CTGCTGTGCCCCGCTGTGTCCCGCTGTGTACTGCTGTGTCCCCCTCTGAGTCCCGCTGTGTCCCCGCTGTTTCCCAATGTGTCCTCACTGTGTCCCCCGCTGTGTCCCGCTGTGTCCCCCCTGTGTCCCCTGCTGTGTCCCGCTCTGTCCCTCTGTGTCCCCTGCTGTGTCCCCTGCTCTGTCCCACTGTGTCCCCCGCTGTGTCCCGCTGTGTCCCCCGCTGATTCCCGCTGTGTCCCAAATGTGTCCCGCTGTGTCCTCGCTGTGTCCCCTGCTGTGTCCCCTTTGTCCCCCTGTGTCCCCCGCTGTGTCCCGCTGTGTCCCCCGCTGTGTCCCACTCTGTCCGTGCTGTGTCCCCGCTGTGTCCCACTGTGTCCTGCTGTGTTCCGCTGTGACCGTGTTGAGTCCCGCTATATCCCCGCTGTGTCCCGCTTTGTCATCGCTGTGTCCCCCGCTGTGTCCCGCTGTTTCCCCCGCTGTGTCCCGCTGTGTCCCCCTCTGTGTCCCGCTGTGTCCCCTGATGTGTCCCTGCTGTGTCCCGCTGTGTTCCGCTGTGTCCCGCTGTATCCTCGCTGTGTCTCCCGCAGAATCCCGCAGTGTCCTCGCTGTGTCCCTCACTATGTCCTGCTTTGTCCACTGCTGTGTCCCGCTGTGTACCCCTCTGTGTCCCCCGCTGTGTCCCGCTGTGTCCCGCTTTGTCCCCCGCTGTGTCCCTGCTGTGCTCCGCTGTGTACCGCTGTGTCTCGCTGTGTACTGCTGTGTCCCCCGCTGAGTCCTGCTGTGTCCCCGCTGTGTCCCAATGTGTCCTCGCTGTGTCCCCCGCTGTGTCCCGCTGTGTCCCCCCTGTGTCCCCCGCTGTGTCCCGCTGGATCCCTCTGTGTCCTCTGCTGTGTACCCTGCTCTGTCCCACTGTGTCCCCCGCTGTGTCCCGCTGTGTCCCACTGTGTCCTGTTGTGTCCTGCTATGTCCCACACTGTGTCCCGTTGTGTCCCCAGCTGTGTACCCCGATGTGTCCCGCTGTGTCCCCGCTCTATCGATGCTGTGTCCCTCGCTGTTTCCCGCTGTGTCCCCCGCTGTGTCCTGCTGTGTCCTCCCTGTGGCCCCGCTGTGTCCCGCTATGTCCCCGGTTGTGTCCCGCTGGGTCCCCTGCTGTGTCACTGCTGTGTCCCGCTGTGTTCCACTGTGTCCCGCTGTGTCCTTGCTGTGTCTCCCGCAGTGTCCCGCAGTGTCCTCGCTGTGTCCCCCGCTGTGTCCTTCTTTGTCCACTGCTGTGTCCCGCTGTGTACCCCTCTGTGTCACCCGCTCTGTCCCTGCTGTGACCCGCTGTGTCCCGCTGTGTCCCGCTGTGTACTGCTGTGTCCCCCGCTGAGTCCTGCTGTGTCCCCGCTCTGTCCCACTGTGTCATGTGGTGTCCCGCTTTGTCCCCCGCTATGTCCACTGCTGAGTCCCCTCTGTGTCCCCGCTGTGTCCCGCTGTGTCCCGCTCTGTCCCCCGCTGTGTCCCGCTGTGTCCCCCGCTGTGTCCCTCGCTGTGTCCCCCTCTGTGTCCCGCTGTGTCCCGCTGTGTCATCCGCTGTGTCCTTGTTGTGTCCCTGCTGGGACCCGCTGTGTCACCGCTGTGTCCCGCTGTGTCCCCGCTCTATAGACGCTGTGTCCCGTTGTGTCCCCCGCTGGGTCCCGCTGGGTCCCGCTGTGTCCCCCGCTGTGTCCCGCTGTGTCCCCGCAGGTTCACCGCTGTTTCACGCTGTGTCCTGCTGTGTTCCTTGGTGTCCCGCTTTGTCCCCCGCTGTGTCCCGCTGTGTCCACTGCTGGGTCCCCGCTGTGTCCCGCTGTGTCTCAACTGTGTCCCGCTGTGTCCTCGCTTTGTCCCATGCTGTGTTAAGCTGTTG
>NW_012317998.1:0-1888 GCF_000151885.1 Dipodomys ordii
AATCCTTCTCTTTCTCCTTCTCCATCTCTCTCTGCTTCTCCTGCTGCTTCATCTTCTGCTTTTTCTGTATCATCTTCTTCTCCATCAGCTTCTGCTTCTTCTGATTCTCCTTCTGCTTCTGCTCTTCTCCTTCTGCTTCTTCTGTTTCTGCTTCTCCTGCTTCTTCTTCTTCTGCTTCTCCTACTTCTCCTTCTGCTTCTCCGTCTCCTTCTCCTTCTCCTTCAGTTTCTCCTTTTTGTGTTTCTCATTCTGCTTCTGCTTCTGCTTCTCCTGCTTCTGCTTCTTCTGTTTCTCCTTCTGCTTCTTCTTCTGCTTCTCTTTCTGCTTCTTATTCTGCTTCTGCTCCTCCTCCTCCTAATCCTTCTCTTTCTCCTTCTTCTTCTGCTTCTCGTTCTGCTTCTGCTTCTTCTGCTTGTTCGGTTTGTTCTGCTTCTACTTTTCCAGCTTCTGCTGCTTCTGCTTCTCCTTCTGCTTCAGGTTCTCCTTCTGATTCTTCGGCTTCTTCTGTTTCTTCTGATTCTGCTTCACCTGCTACTGCTTCTTCTCCTTCTTCTGCTTCTCTTTCTGCTTCTCCTTCTGCTTCTGCTTCTCCTTCTGCTCCTTCTCCTTCTTCTGTTTCTTCTTCTTCTTCTTCTTCTTCTGCTTCTCCCGCTTCTGCTTCTTCTGCTTCTCCTGCTTGTCCTTCTCCTTCTGCTTCTCCTTCTCCTTCTTCTGCTTCTCTTTCTGCTTCTGCTTCTTCTGATTCTCCAACTTCTCCTTCTTTTTCTCCTTCTGTTTCTGCTTCTCTATCTGCTTCTGCATCTCCTTCTGCTTCACCTTCTGCTGCTCCTTCTCCTTCTTCTGTTTCTCCCTCTGCTTCTGCTACTTATGCTTCTTCTTTTTCTTCTGCTTTTGCTTCTCCTGCTTCTTCTGCTTCTCCTGCTTCTCTTTCTGCTTCTGCTTATCCTTCTGTTTCTCCTACTCCTAATCCTTCTCTTTCTCTTCCTCCTTCTTCTTCTTCTGCTTCTCCTTCTGCTTCTTCTTCTGCTTCTTCTGCTTTTTCTGTTACTTTTTCTTCTTCTGCATCAGCTTCTGTTTCTTCTGCTTCTCCTTCTGCTTCTGCTTCTCCTTCTGCTTCTGCTCTTCTCCTTCTTCTGCTTCTGCTTCTCCTGCTTCTTTTTCTGCTTCTCCTACTTCTCCTTCTGCTTCTCCGTCCCATTCTCCTTCTCCTTCAATTTCTCCTTCTTGTGCTTCTCATTCTGCTTCTGCTTCTGCTTCTCCTGCTTCTGCTTCTTCTGTTTCTCCTTCTGCTTCTCTTTCTGCTTCTAATTCTGCTTCTGCTCCTCCTACTCCTAATCCTTCTCTTTCTCCTCTTCTTCTTCTGCTTCTCGTTTTGTTTCTGCTTCTTCTGCTTGTTCTGTGTCTTCTGCTTCTGCTTTTCCAGCTTCTCCTGCTTCTGCTTCTCCTTCTACTTCAGGTTCTCCTTCTGGTTCTTGGGCTTCTTCTGTTCTTCTGCTTCTGCTTCTCCTGCTACTGCTCCTTCTGCTTCTTCTGCTTCTCTTTCTGCTTCTCCCTCTGCTTTTCCTTCTGCTCCTTCTCCTTCTTCTGTTTCTTCTTCTTCTTCTTCTTCTTCTTCTTCTTCTTCTTCTTCTTCTTCTTCTTCTTCTTCTTCTTCTTCTTCTTCTTCTTCTTCTCCTCCTCCTCCTCCTCCTCCTCCTTCTTCTTCTTCTTCTTCTTCTTCTTCTTCTTCTTCTTCTTCTTCTTCTTCTTCTTCTTCTTCTTCTTCTTCTTCTTCTTCTTCTTCTTCTGCTGCTGCTGCTGCTGCTGCTTCTGCTTCTGCTTCTGCTTCTGCTTCTCCCGCTTCTGCTTCTTCGGCTTCTCCTGCTTCTCCTTCTCGTTCTGCTTCTCC
>NW_012317999.1:0-1888 GCF_000151885.1 Dipodomys ordii
TGTGTCCCGCTGTGTCCCCGCTGTATCGACGCTGTGTCCCGCTTGGTCCCGCTGTATCCTCGCTGTGTTCCCCACAGTGTCCCGCTGTTTACTCCTCTGTGTCCCCCGCTGAGTCCCGCTGTGTCCCCGTTGTGTCCCAATGTGTCCTCGCTGTGTCCCGCGCTGGGTCCCGCTGTGTCCCCCCTGTGTCCCCCGCTGTGTCCCGCTGTGTCTGGCTGTGTCCCCGGCTGTGTCCCCCGCAGTGTCAGCGCTGTGTCCTGCTGTGTCCTCGCTGTGTCCCGCTGTGTCTCGCTGTGCCCCCACTGTGTCCCGTTGTGTTCACAGCTGTGTACCACGCTGTGTAACGCTGTGTCCCCGCTGTATCGACGCTGTGTACCGCTGGGTCCCGCTGTGTCCTCGCTGTGTTCCCCGCTGTGTCCCGCTGTGTCCCCCACTGTGTCCCCCGCTGTGTCCCTATGTGTCCCACGCTTTGTCCCCCTGTGTCCCCGCAGTTTCCCCGCTGTGTCCCGCTGTTTCACACTGTGTTCTGTGGTGTCCCGATTTGTCCCCCGCTGTGTCCCCCGGTGAGTCGCCGCTGTGTCCCCGCTTTGTCCCGCTGAGTCCTCCATGTGTCTCCCTCTGTGTCCCGCTGTGTCCCCCGCTGTGTCCCGTTGTGTCCACTGCTGGGACCCGGCTGTGTCCCGCTGTGTCCCGCTGTGTCCCGCTGTGTCCTCACTGTGTCCCACTCTGTGTTCCGATGTGTCCTCGCTTTGTCCCCCGCTGTGTCCCGCTGTGTCCCCCGCTGTGCCCTGCAGTGTCCCACTCTGCCCCGCTGTGTCCTCGCTGTGTCACGCTGTGTCCCGCTGTGTCCCCCACTGTTTCCCCTGCTGTGTCTGGCTGTGTCCCCCACTGTGTCCCGCACTGTCCCCCTCTGTGTCCCGCTGTGTCCCCCGCTGTGTCCCACTGTGTCCCCGCAGTGTCACTGCTGTTTCCTGCTGTGTCCCGCTGTGTTCCGTGGTGTCCCTCTTTGTCTCCCGCTGTGTCCCCCGCTGTGTCCCGCTGTGTCCGACTGTGTCCCGCTCTGTCCCCGCTGTGTCCCGCTGTGTCCCGCTGTGTCCCCGCTGTGTGCCCGCTGTGTCCCGCTGTGTCCCCCGCTTTGTCCTGCCGTGTCCCCGCAGTGTCCCGCTGTGTCCCACTGTGTCCCGTGGTGTCCCTCTTTGTCCCCCGCTGTGTCCACCGCTGAGTCCCCTCTTTGTGGCCGCTGTGTGCTGCTGTGTCCTCGCTGTGTCCCCCGCTGTCTCCCGCTTTGTCCCCCGCTGAGTCCCCTCTGTGTCGCCACTGTGTCCCCCTGTGTCCTCGCTGTGTCCCCTGCTGTCTCCCGCTTTGTCTCACGCTGTGTTCCGCTGTGTCCCGCTGTGTCCCCGCTGTGTCCCCAGCTGTGTCCCGCTGTGTACCCTGCTGTGTCCTGCTATGTTCCCGCAGTGTCCCCGCTGTGTCCCGCTGTGTCCCGCTGTGTCCTCGCTGTGACCCCAGCTGTGTACCCCACTGTGTTCCGCGTGTCCCTGCTGTATCGACGCTGGGTCCCGCTGGGTACCGCTGTGTCATCCCTGTGTCCCCCGCTGTGTCCCGCTTTGTCCCCCGCTGTGTCTCTGCTGTGTCCCCGCTGTGTCCCGCTGTGTACTGCTGTGTCCCCCGCTGAGTCCCGCTGTGTCCCAATGTGTCCCAATGTGTCCTCGCTCTGTCCCCCGCTGTGTCCCGCTGTGTCCTCCCTGTGCCCCCGCTGTGTCCCGCTGTGTCCCCCGCTGTGTCCCCCGCTATGTCCCGCTGTGTCCCCCGCTGTGTCCCACTGTGTCCATTGCTGTGTCCCATGCTGTGTGCCGCTGTGTCCTTGCTGTGTCCCCCGCTGTGA
>NW_012318000.1:0-1888 GCF_000151885.1 Dipodomys ordii
CAATCCTTCTGTTTCTCCTTCTCTTTCTCTTTCTCCTTCTTCTTCTTCTGCTTCTCCTGCTGCTTCTTGTTCTGCTTCTTCTGCTTTTTCTGTTTCTTCTTCTTCTTCTGCATCAGCTTCTGCTTCTTCTGCTTTTCCTTCTGCTTCTGTTTCTCCTTCTGCTTCTGCTCTTCTCCTTCTTCTGCTTCTACTTCTCCTGCTTTTTCTTCTTCTGCTTCTCCTACTTCTCCTTCTGCTTCTCCGTGCCATTCTCCTTCTACTTCAATTTCTCCTTCTTGTGCTTCTCATTCTGCTTCTGCTTCTGCTTCTCCTGCTTCTGTTACTTCTGTTTCTCCTTCTGCTTCTGCTCCTCCTACTCGTAATACTTCTCTTTCTCCTTCTTATTCTTCTGCTTCTCGTTCTGCTTCTACTTCTTCTGCTTGTTCTGTTTCTTCTGCTTCTGCTTTTCCAGTTTCTGCTGCTTCTGCTTTTCCTTCTGCTTCAGGTTCTCCTTCTGGTTCTTGGGCTTCTTCTGTTTCTTCTGCTTCTGCTTCTCCTGCTACTGCTTCTTATGCTTCTCTTTATGCTTCTCCTTCTGCTTCTGCTTTTCCTTCTGCTCCTTCTCCTTCTTCTGTTTCTTCTTCTTCTTCTTCTGCTTCTCCCGCTTCAGCTTCTTCTGCTTCTTCTGCTTCTCCTTCCTTTCCTCTGCTTCTGCTTCTCCTTCTCCTGCTTCTGCTTCTCTTTCTGCTTCTGCTTCTTCTGATTCTCCAACTAATCCTTCTTCTTCTCTTTCTGTTTCTGCTTCTCTTTCTGTTTCTGCATCTCCTTCTGCTTCACCTTCTGCTGCTCCTTCTCCTTCTTCTGTTTCTCCCTCTGCTTCTGCTTCTTATGCTTCTTCTTGTTTTTCTGCTTCTGCTTCTCCTGCTTCTGCTTCTTATGCTTCTACTGCTTCTTCTTCTGCTTCTGCTTCTTCTGCTTCTACTTCTCTTTCTGCTTCTGCTTCTCCTGCTTGTTTTTCTGCTTCTTCTGCTGCTTCTCCTTCTGCTGCTTCTTCTACTTCTCCTTCTGCTTCTCTTTTTGCTTCTCTTTCTGCTTCTGCTTCTTCTGTTTCTCCTGCCTGAATTTCTGGTTCTACTTCTGCTGCTTCTCCTTCTACTTCTGCTTCTGTTTCTCCTTCTTCTGCTTCTCTTTCGGCTTCTCCTGCTTCTGCTTCTTGTGCTTCTCTTGCTTCTCTTTCTGCTTCTCATTCCGCTTCGGCTTCTCTTTCTGCTTCTGTTTCTCCTTCTTCTCCTTCTCCTACTTCTGCTTCTCCTTCAGCTTCTGTTTCTTCTGCTTCTCCTGCTTCTCCTTCTGCATCTCCTTCTGCTTGTGCTTGTCCTTATGCTTCTTCTTCTGCTTCTGCTTCTCCTTCTCCTCCTCCTTCTTTTGCTTCTCCTTTTCCTTCTGCTTCTTCTGCTTTTCCTGCTTCTCCTTCTGCTTCTGCTTCTTCTGCTTCTCCTGCTTCTCCTTCTGCATCTTCTTCTGCTTCTGCTTCTCCTTCTCCTTCTTCTGCTTCTCCTTCTGATTCTCCTTCTGCTTCTTCTTCTTCTGCTTTACCTGCTTCTCTTTCTGCTTCTCCTTCTGCTTCTCCTTCTGTTTCTCCTTCTCCTTCTTGTTCTTCTGCTTTTCCTTCTGTTTCTGCTACAACTGGTACTGCTTCTACTTCTTCTGTTTCTTCTGCTTCTCCTTCTGCTTTTGATTCTCTTTCTGCTTCTGCTTCTCCTTCTGCTTCTCATTCTGCTTCTCCAGATTCTGATTCTTCTGCTTCTCCTGCTTCTCCTTCTGCTTCAGGTTCTGCTTCTGCTTCTTCGGATTCTTATGCTTCTGCTTCTCCTGCTTCTGCTTCTTCTGCTTCCCCTCCTTCTCTTTC
>NW_012318001.1:0-1888 GCF_000151885.1 Dipodomys ordii
GACACAGCGGGGAACACAGCGGGACACAGTGGGGGACACAGGGAGGACAGAGTGTGACACAGCGGGGACACAGTGGGGGACAAAGCGGGACACAACGAGACACAGCAAGGGACAAGTGGGAGACAGAGCGTGACACAGTGAGGACACAGCGGGACACAGCGGGGGACACAGCGGGACACAGCGGGGGACACAGCGGGTGACACAGCGGGACACAGCGGGACACAGCGGGGGACACAGGAGAGACAAAGCAGGACACAGCAGGGGACACAGCGAGGACACATGGGGACACAGCGGGGACACAGCGGGACTCAGCGGGGGACACAGCAGTACACAGCGGGACACAGCGGGGACACATCAGGGACACAGCGGGGGACACAGCGGGGGATACAGAGGGGTACACAGCGGGACACAGCGGGAAACACAGCGGTGACACAGCGGGACCCAGCGGAGAACACAGAGGGACACAGCGGGACACAGCGGAGATAAAGCCGGGACTCAGGTGGGGACAGAGCGGGGGACATAGCGGGACACCACGGAACACAGCGAGACACAGCGGGAAACAGCGGTGACCCTGCGGGGACACAGCGGGACACTGCGGGGGACACAGCGAGACACAGCGGGGACAAAGCGGGACACAGCGGCACACAGCGAGGACTCAGCGAGACACAGCAGGGGACACAGCAAGGACACAGCGGGACATAGCGGGGGAAACAGAGGGACACGACGGGGACACAGCAATGGACACAGCGGGACACAGCGGGGGACACAGCGGGGGACACAAAGGGGCACATCAGGGGACACAGCGAGGACACAGCGGATCACAGCGTGGGACACAGCCAGGACACAGCGGGACACAGCGGGACACAGTGGAACACAGCGGGACGCAGCAGTAGACACAGCAGTAGACACAGCGGGACACAGCGGGACACAGCGGGGACACAGCGGGACTCAGCGGGGGACACAGCAGTGCACAGCGGGACACAGCGTGACACAGCGGGGCACACAGTGGGACACAGAGGGGGACACAGAGGGGTACACAGCGGGACACAGCGGGGAACACAGCGAGGACACAGCGGGACCCAGCGGGACACAGCGTCGATACAGCGGGGAAACAGCAGGACACAGCGGGGTACACAGCTGGGGACACAAAAAGGGAAACACCGAGGGACACAGCGAGGAAACAGCGGAACACAGTGTGGGACACAGCGAGGACACAGCGGGTCACAGCGGGACACAGCAGGGACACAGCAGTAGACACAGAGGGACACAGCGAGGGACACAGCGGGACACAGCGTCGATACAGCGGGGACACAACGGGACACAGCGGGGTACACAGCTGGGGACACAACGAGACACAGCAGGGGACACAGCGAGGACACAGCGGGACCCAGCGGGACACAGCATCGATACAGCGGGGACACAACGGGACACAGTAGGGTACACAGCTGGGGACACATCGGGACACAGCAGGGGACACAGCGAGGACACAGAGGAACACAGCGTGGGACAGAGCGAGGACACAGCGGGACACAGCAGGGACACAGCAGTAGACACAGAGGGACACAGCGTGGGACACAGCGGGACACAGGGGGGGACACAGCGAGGACACAGCGGGACCCAGCGGAACACAGCGTCGATATAGCGGGGACACAACGGGAAACAGCGGGGTACGCAGCTGGGGACACAACGGGACACAGCAGGGAACACAGCGAGGACAGAGCGGGACACAGCGTGGGACACAGCGGCACACAGTGCAGGACAGAGCATGGGACACAGCGAGACACAGCGAGGACCAAGCTGGACATAGCGGGGTACACAGCGGGACACAGCGGGGACACAGCGGAGACACAGCGGGACACAGAGGGTCCCAGCAGGACACAGAGGTGAT
>NW_012318002.1:0-1888 GCF_000151885.1 Dipodomys ordii
ACACCATACGGTAAACCAGCGGGGGACACAGCGGGACCTTTCGGGGGAACACAGCGGGACAAATGCGGGACCATAGTGGTGACCAGGGTGGGCCTCAGTGGTGTCACATCGGGGGACACAGAGGGGACACAGCGGGGGACACAGCGTGACACTCTGAGGACACAGCGGGGTCACAGCGTGACTCAGCAGTGACACAGCGGAACACAGCGGGGACAAAGCGGGACACAGCTTGGGACAGAGCGGGACACAGTTGGACACAGCGGGACACAGCGAGACACAGCAGTGACAAAGCGGCAACACAGCAGGACACATCGGGACACAGCAGGACACAGCGGGGACACAGCGGGGGACAGAAGGGACACACCGGTGGACAACGGGGACACAGCAGGACAGCGCGGGGGTCACACTGGGAAACAGCGGAGACCCAGGGGGACACAGGGGGCGACACAGAGGGACACAGCAAACACAGCGGGACAGAGCGGGGACACAGCGGGGACAAAGCGGGGGACACTGTGGGGGACACAGCGGTAAACAGCGGGGGAAACAGAAGGAAACAGCGGGGTCACAGCAAGGACCCAGCAGGACACAGCGGGAGACACAGCAGGACACAGCGGGGTACACAGAGGCAGACACAGCGGTACACATCGGGACACAGCGGGGACACAGCGGGACACAGCGAGACACACCGGGGACACAGCAGGACACAGCGGGGACACAGCGGGGACACAGCGGGGACACAGCGGGGACACAGCGGGGGACACAGTGGGACACAGCGGGGACACAGAGGGACTCAGCAGTTACACAGCGAGGACACACCAGGGACACAGCAGGGAAACAGTGAGACACAGATGGGGACACAGCGAGGACACAACGGGACACAGGGGGACACAGCAGGGGACAGTGGGGACACACATGCAGACAGCGGGGACACTACGGGACACAGCAGGGGACATCGGGGACACAGCGGGACACAGCGGGACATAGCAGGGACACAGCAGGGACACAGCAGGTCACAGCGGGGACACAGCGGGACACGGAAGGATACACAGAGAGGACACAGTTTGACACATGGGGACACAGTTGGACACAGCAGGGGACACAGCGGGACACAGCGGGGGACACAACATGGACAGAGCAAGTCACAGCAGGAAAATAGTGGGGGACACAGCGGGGGACAGAGCAGGATACAGAAGGACACAGAGAGGACACAGCGGGGACACAGCAGGGAAACTACTGGGGACACAGTGGGACACTGAGGGGACATAGAGTTACCTAGCGGTTACACAGTGAGGACAAACCAGGGACACAGCGGGACACAGCGGGGACACAGCGGGGACACAGCGGGACACAGAAGGACCCAGCGGGGACACAGCGGGGACACAGCGAGACACAGCGGGGTACACAGCAGGGGACACAGCGGGGGACAGCGGGGACACAGAATGACACAGCAGGACACAGCGGGGAAACAGCAAGGACACAACGGGACACAGCGGGTCACATCGGGGGACACAGCAGGGGACACAGCGGGACACAGCGGGGGACACAGCGGGACACAGCAGACACAGCGGGGACAAAGCGGGGGACAAAGCGGGGACACAGCGGGACACAGCGAGACAAAACGAGACACAGCTGGACACAGCGGGGACACAGCAGGGTACACAGCGGGGGACAGCGGGGTCACAGCCGGACACAGCAGGACACAGCGGGAAACAGCGGGGACACAGCGAGGACACAGCGGGAAACAGCGGCACACAGAGGGGACACAGCAGGGGACAGCAGGGAGACACAGCGGGGACATAGCATGGACACAGCGGAACACAGTGGGGACACAGCGGGTGACAAACACGGAGACACAGCGGGGACACAGCGGGGACACATCGGGACACAG
>NW_012318003.1:0-1888 GCF_000151885.1 Dipodomys ordii
TACAGCGGGGTCACAGCCTGGACACAGCGGGGACGCGCGGTTGTTTAGCGGGGACACAGCAGGGACACAGCATTGGTCACAGCGGGACACAGAGGGGGACAGAGCGGGACACAGCATTGTTTCACAGCGGGACACAGCGGGGACACTGCAGGGACACAGCATTGGTCACAGCGGGACACAGAGGGGGCACAGAGCGGGACACAGCATTGGTCACAGCGGGACACAGCTGGAGACAGAGCGGGACACAGCGGGGAACACAGCAGGGGACACATCGGGACACAGCGGGGGACACAGCTGGACCCAGCAGGGGACACAGCGGGACACAGCGGGGGACACAGAGGGAAACAGAGGGACACAGCGAGGACAACGCGGGGGACACAGCGGGGACACAGCAGGACACAGCGGGGGAACAAAGCGGTAGACAGCAGGGGACACAGCGAGGACACAGCGGGACATAGTGGGTACACAGAGGGGACTCTGCGGGGGACACAGCTGGGGACAAAGTGCGACACCACGGGACACAGTGGGACACAGCGGGGACATTGCGGGGACACAGCGGGACAAAGCGGGGGACACAGCGGGACACAGCAGGACCGAGCGGGGGATACAGCGAGGACACAGCGGGACACAGCGGGACACAGCGGGACACAGCGGGGAAACAGCAGGGGACCCAGCGGGACCCAGCGGAGACACAGTGTGGACACAGCGGGGGACACAGTGGGGGAGACAGCAGTACAGAGCGGGACACAGCAGGGACACAGTGGGGACACAGCAGAGGACACAGAGAGGACACAGCAGGACATAGCAGGGAAACAGCGCGACACAACGGGGACACAGCAGTGGACACAGCGGGACACAGCGGGGGACACAGCAGGACACAGCGGGGGACACAGCGGGAGTCACAGCGGGACACAGCCAGACACAGCGGGGGACACAGGTGGGACACAGCGGGACACAGCGGGGACACAGCGGGACTCAGCGGGGGACACAGCAGTACACAGCGGGACACAGTGGGACACAGCGGGATACAGTGGGGGACACAGTGGGACACAGAGGGGGACACAGAGTGGTACAAAGTGGGACACAGCTGGGAACACAGCGAGGACACAGCAGGACCCAGCGGGATACACAGCTGGGCACACAAAGGGACACATCGGGGGACACAGCGAGGACACAGGGGAACACAGCTTGGGACAAAGCGAGGACACAGCGGGACACAGCGGGACACAGCAGGGACACAGCAGGGACACAGCGGGACACAGCAGGGGACACAGCGGGACACAGTGGGGGACACAGTGAGGATACAGCAGGACCCAGCGTGACACAGCGTCGATACAGCGGGGACACAGTGGGACACAGCAGGGTACACAGCTGGGGACACAACGGGACACAGCAGGGGACACAGCGAGGACACAGCGGGACACAGCGTGGGACACAGCGAGGGCACAGCGTCACACAGCAGGGACACAGCAGGGACACAGCAGGGATACAGCGGGGGACACAGCGGGACACAGCGGGACACAGCGGGGGACACAGCAGAACACAGCGGGGGACACAGCGGGGGACAGAGCGGGACACACCTGGGAACACAGCAAGGACACAGCGGGACCCAGCGGGACACAGCAACGATACAGCAGGGACACAGCATTACACAGCAGGTTACACAGCTGGGGACACATAGGGACACAGTGGGGGACACAGTGGGACACAGCAGGACATAGTGGGACACAGCGGGGACAAAGCGTGAGACACAGCGTGAGACAGACCGGGAAACAGAGGGGGACACAGCGAGGACACAGCGGGACACAGCGGGGACACAGCGGGGACTAAGCGGGGGACACAGCGGGGGACAAAGCGGGACACCAAGGGACACAGTGTGACACAGCGG
>NW_012318004.1:0-1888 GCF_000151885.1 Dipodomys ordii
TTTTTTTTGTTTTGAATTTAATAATGAATTTAATTTGTTGATTTTGATTATGTAGTAGAAGATGAAGAAGAAGAAGAAGAAGAAGAAGAAGAAGAAGAAGAATATGAAGAAGAAGGAGAAGCAGTAGAAGCAGAAGAAGCAGAAGCTGGAGTAGCAGAAGCAGAAGAAAAAGAATAAGCAAAAGAAGCAGAAGCAGAAGCACTGGGAGAAGCAGAAGAAGGAGAAGGAGAAGGAGCAGCAGAAGGAGAAGCTGAAGCAGAAAGAGAAGCAGAAACAGAAGGAGAACAAGAAGGAGAAGCAGGAGAATCAGAAGAAGCAGAAGTAGAAGCAGAAAGAAGAGAAGAAGGAGAAGCAGAAGTAGAATCAGAAGAAACAGAAGAAGAAGCATAAGAAACAGAATCAAAAGAAACAGAAGAAGGAGAAGAGCAGAAGCAGAAGGAGAAGCAGAAGCAGAAGGAGAAGCAGAAGAAGGAGAAAGAGAAGCAGAAAGAAAAGCAGAAATAAAGCAGGATGAGAAGCAGGAGAAGCAGAATCAGGAGAAGCAGAAGCAGAAGAAACAGAAGAAGGAGAAGAAGCAGAAGGAGAAGCAGAAACAGAAGGAAAAGCAGAAAGAGAAGCAGAAGAAGCAGCAGCAGGAGAAGCAGAAGCAGAAGAAGCCGAAGAAGCAGAAGCAGAACGTGAAGCAGAAGGAGAAGCAGAAGAAGCAGAATCTGGAGAAGCAGAAGGAGAAGCAGAAGCAGAAAGAGAAGCAAAAGCAGAAGGAGAAGCAGGAGAAGCAGAAGAAACAGAAGAAGCAGAGGCAGTAGCAGAAGAATCAGAAGATGCAGAAGCCGAAGGAGAAGCAGAAGGAAAAGCAGAAGAACGAGAAGGAGAAGGAGAAGGAGAAACAGAAGGAGAAGCAGAAAGAGAAGCAGAAGAAGGAGCAGGAGAAGGAAAAGCAGCAGGAGAAGCAGAAAGAGCAGCAGAACGAGAAGCAGGAGATGCAGAAACAGAAGAAGCAGAAGCAGAAGAAACAGGAGAAGGACAAGAAGCAGAAGCAGAAGGAGAAGCAGAAACAGAAGGAGAAGCAGAAAGAGAAGGAGGGGAAGCAGAAGAAGCAGAAGCAGACGGAGAAGCAGAAGAAGGAGAAGGAGACGCCAGAGCAGAAGAAGAAGCAGAAGGAAAAGCACAAGCAGAAGGAGATGCAGAAGGAGAAGCAGGAAATGCAGAAGATACAGAAGCAGAAGGAGAAGAAGAAGGAGAAGAATCAGAATCAGAAGAAGCAGAAGCAGAAATAGAAAGAGAAGCCGGCGAAGAGAACAGAACGAGAAGCAGGAGAAGCAGAAGAAGCACAAGCGGGAGAAGCAGAAGAAGAAGAAACAGAAGAAAGAGAAGGAGCAGAAGCAGGAGAAGCAGAAGGAGAAGCAGAAAGAGAAGCAGGAAAAGCAGAAGAAGCAGAAGCAGGAGAAGCAGAAGGAGAAAAAGCAGGAGAAGGACAAGAAGCAGAAAGAGAAGCAGTAGAAGCAGAAGAGGCAGGAAAAGCAGAAGCAGAAGAAAGAGAAGAAGAAGAAGACGAAGAAGAAGAAGAAGAAGAAGCAGCATAAGGAGAAGCATAAAGAGAAGCATAAGGAGAAGTATAAGGAGAAGCAGTAGAAGCAGAAGAAGCAGAAGCAGGAGAAGCTGAAGCAGAAGAAAAGGAATAAGCAAAAGAAGCAGAAGCAGAAGCAGTGAGAGAAGCAGAAGAAGGAGAAGGAGAAGGAGCAGCAGAAGGAGAAGCAGAAGCAGAAAGAGAAGCAGAAACAGAAGGAGAACAAGAAGGAGAAGCAGGAGAATCAGAAGAAGCAGAAAGAGAAGGAGAAGACGGAGAAGCAGAAGTAGAATCAGAAGAAACAGAAGAAGAGGAAGCAGA
>NW_012318005.1:0-1888 GCF_000151885.1 Dipodomys ordii
GCAGGGACACAGCGGGACACACCAGGGACTGAGCGGGACACAGTGGGACACAGCAGGACACAGCAGGGGACCAATCGAGGACACATAAGGACACATCGGGGGACACAGCGAGGACACAGCGGTGGACACAGCGGGGGACACAGTGGGACACAGCGGGGAACACAGCGAGGACCCAGCGGGACACAGCGGGACACAGCGTTGATACAGCAGGGACACAGCGTTACACAGCGTGGTACACAGCTGTGGACACAATGGGACACAGTGGGGGCACAGCGGCACACAGCGGGACAAAGTGGGACACAGCGGGGACAAAGCGTGAGACACAGCGGGGGACAGAGCGGGAGACAGAGGGGGACACAGCGAGGAAACAGCGGGACACAGCGGTGACAAAGCGGTGGACACATTGGGACACAGCGGGGGACACAGCGGGGGACACAGCGGGACACAGCGGGACACAGCGGGACACAGCGGAGGACACAGGGGGAACACAGCGGGACACAGCAAGGACACATTGGTACACAGCGGGGACACAGCTGGACTAAGCGGGAGACACAGCAGTACACAGCGGGACACAGCAGGACACAGCAGGGGACACAGAAGGGTACACAGCGGGACACAGCGGGGAACACAGCGAGGACACAGCGGGACACAGCGGGCACACAGCTGTAGAAACAGCAGGACACAGCAGGAGACACAGCGGTACACAGCGGGGAACAAAGGGAAGACACAGCGGGACCCAGCGGGACACAGCGTGGATACAGTGGGGACACAGCGGGACACAGCGGGACACTGCGGGAACATAGCGGGACACAGCTGGGTACACAGCGGGACACAGCGGGACACAGCTTGGGACACAGCGGGACACAGCGTGGGACAAAGCAGGCGACAGCGGGGGACACAGCGAGGACACAGCGGGACAAAGCGGCGTCACAGAGGAGACTCAACGGGGTCACAGCGGGGGACAAAGCGGGACACCATGGGACACAGTGTGACACAGCGGGACACAGCGGGGACACTGCAGGGACACAGCGGGACAAAGCGGAGGACACAGCGGGACACAGCGGGACACAGCAGGGGACACAGCGCGGGACACAGCGGGGGACAGCAGAGACAGAGAGTGGACACAGCAAGAGACAGCGGTGACACAGCCTGACACAACGGAGTACACAGAGGGACACAGCGGGCACAAAGCGGAGACACAGCGGGACACAGCAGGGACAGAGCGGGACACAGCGGGACACAGCGGGGGACACAGCGGGACACAGCGGGGCACCCATCGAGGACACAGCGGGACACATCGGGGGACACAGCGGGACACAGCGGGGAACAGAGCGAGGACCCAGCGGGACCCAGCGGGACACAGCGTCGATACAGCGGGGACACAGCTTTACACAGCGTGGTACACAGCTATGGACACAACGGGACACAGTGGGGGCGCAGGGAGACACAGCGGGACACAGTGGGACACAGCGGGGACAAAGCGTGAGACACAGCCGTGGACACAGTGGGACACAGCGGGGGACACAGGGGAGACACAGCGGGACACAGCGGGGACACAGCAAGGACACATTGGGACACATCGGGGACACAGCGGGACTCAGTGGGAGACACAGCAGTACACAGCGGACCACAGCGGGACACAGTGGGGGACACAGATGTGTACACAGCGGGACAGAGCGGGGAACACAGCTGGGACACAACAGGACACACCGGGGGATACAGCGAGGACACAGCGGAACACAGCGAGACACAGCGTGACATAGCGGGGACACAGCAGTAGACACAGCGGGACACAGCGGGGGACACAGCGGGAAACAGCGGGGAACACAGGGAGGACCCAGCGTGACTCAGCAGGACACAGCGTCGATACAGCGGGGACACAGCGGTT
>NW_012318006.1:0-1888 GCF_000151885.1 Dipodomys ordii
CTTCTTCTTCTTCATCATCATCTTCTTCTTCTTCTTCGTCTTCGTCATCATCATCATCATCTCATCATTCATCTTCTCCTCCTCCTCCTTCGTCTTCCTCTTGTTCTTCTCCTTCTTCTTCATCATCTTCATCTTCTTCTTCTTCTGCTTCTGCTTATCCTTCTTCGTCATCATCGTCTTCGTCTTCTTCTTCTTCTACTTCATCATCATCTTCTTCTTCTTCTTCTGCTTCTGCTTCTCCTGCTTCATCTTCTTCTTCTTCTCCTGCTTCTTCTTCTTCTTCTTCTTCTTCTTCTTCTTCTTCTTCTTCTTCTTCTTCTTCTTCTTCTTCTTCTTCTTCTTCTTCTTCTTCTTCTTCTTCTTCTTCTTCTTCTTCTTCTTCTTCTTCTCTTTCTTCTGCTTCTTCTTTTCCTGCTTCTTCTACTTCTACTGCTTCTCTTTCTGCTTCTCATTCTGCTTCTGCTTCTCCTTCTGCTTCTCCTATTGTTTCTGCTGCTCTTCCTTCTCTTTCTCCTACTTCTACTTCTTCTTCTGCTTCTTCTGCTTCTCCTGCTACTCCTTCTGCATCTCCTTCTGCTTGTGCTTGTCCTTATGCTTATTCTTCTGTTTCTGCTTCTTCTTCTGCTTCTTCTGCTTCTCCTTTTGATTCTCCTTCTGCTTGTGCTTCTATTTCTCCGTCTTTTTCTCGTTCTTCTGCTTTTCCTTCTGCTTCTCCTTCTGCTTCTGCTGCAACTGCTACTGCTTCTTCTGTTTCTTCTGCTTCTCCTTCTGCTTCTGCATCTTCTGCTTCTTCTGCAACTGCCTCTGCTTCTTCTGTTTTTCTGCTTCTCCTTCTGCTTTTGCTTCTCTTTGTGCTTCTGCTTCTCCTTCTGCTTCTCCAGATTCTGCTTCTTCTGCTTCTCCTGCTTCTCCTTCTGCTTCAGGTTCTGCTTCTGCTTCGTCGGCTTCTTCTGCTTCTGCTTCTCCTGCTGCTGCTTCTTCTGCTTCTCCTGCTTCTCTTTCTGCTTTTCCTTCTGTTTCTGCTTCTCCTTCTGCTTCTGCTTCTTCTCCTTCTTCTGTTTCTTCTGCTTCTGCTTCTCCTGCTTCTGCTTCTCCTGCTACTCGTTCTGCTTCTCTTTCTGCTTCTCCTTCTCTTCCTCTGCTTCTCCTACTTCTGCTTCTCCTTCTGCTTCTGCTTCAATTTCTTCATTTCTGCTTCTCATTCTGCTTCTGCGTCTTCTGTTTCTTCTGCTTCTCCTGCTTCTTCTTCTCCTGCTTCTCCTACTTCTCGTGCTGCTTCTCCCTCTGCGTCTCTTTCTGCTTCTGCTTATCCTTTTGCTTCTCCTACTCCTAATCCTTCTCTTTCGCCTTCTCCTTCTCCTTCTTCTGCTTCTCCTGCTTCTCCTTCTGCATCTTCTTCTGCTTCTGCTTCTCCTTCTGCTGCTTCTTCTGCTTCTGCTTCTCCTTCTTCTGCTTCTCCCTCTGATTCTGCTTCTTATGCTTATTCTTTTTCTTCTGCTTCTGCTTCTCCTGCTTCTGCTTCTTCTGCTTCTACTGCTTCTCCTTCTTCTTCTTCCTCTTCTTCTTCTTCTTCTTCTTCTTCTTCTTCTTCTTCTTCTTCTTCTTCTTCTTCTTCTTCTTCTTCTTCTTCTTCTTCTTCTTCTTCTTCTTCTTCTCCGCTTCTTCTTCTTCTGCTTCTGCTGCTTCTGCTGCTTCTGCTGCTACTGCTGCTTCTGCTGCTGCTTCTGCTGCTGCTGCTGCTTCTGCTACTCCTCCTCCTCCTCCTCCTCCTCTTCCTCCTCGTCCTCCTCCGCCTCTTCTTCCTCCTCTTCCTCCTGCTGCTGATGCTGCTGCTGCTGCTGCTGGATCGTGATCTCCTTCTGCTGGGTCTTCATCTTCTACATCTCCT
>NW_012318007.1:0-1887 GCF_000151885.1 Dipodomys ordii
AAGGGAGGTGATGGTAAGGCTAGAGCACAGATAGAGACAGCTTCCAGTCCCGAGATCTAGCTTCACACCAGACACACACTCAACTCACAAACTTGAAAATAGCTGGGCGCTGGTGGCTCGCGCCTGTAATCCTAGTTACTCCGGAAGCTGAGATCTGAGGATGATGGTTCCAAAGCCAGCTTAGGCACAGAGGGACCGGGAGACTCTTATCTCCAATAAGCCACTCAGAAAACCGGAAGTGGTACTGTGGCTCAAGTAGTAGAGCCCTAGCTCTTGAGCTGAAGAGTTGGGGGACAGTGTCCAGGGCCAGGGTTCAAGCCCCGCGTCCCGGGAAAAACCAAAACCAAAAACAAAACAAAAACACCAAAAAAATCATGAAAATAATAAGGTAATGTGTGTGTGTATGTGTATCACACTATATATATAAGTATATATGTATGTATATAAATATATGTGTGCATGTATATATACACACGTGTGTAAATAAACGAATAGATGTGTATTTATACATATATTGTCTATGTATAAAATGAATATATAATATATATATATTACACACACACACACACACACACACACACACACACACACACACACACACGCCACGTACATAGACAGATAAAGCCAAAAGTGGAGCTCTGGTTCAAGTGATAGACTGCTAGACTTGAGCCAAAAAAGCTGGGTGGCTGAGTGAGTGACAGTGCCTTGACTTCAAGTCCCAGGATTGCCCACCTCCCCATAAAAAGGAGAAAAAGGAGAGGGGGAGGAAACACAAAGAAAGAAAGAAAGAAAGAAAGGAAGAAAGAAAGAAAGAAAGAAAGAAAGAAAGAAAGAAAGAAAGAAAGAAAGAAAGAAAGAAAGGAAGGAAGGAAGGAAGGAAGGAAGGAAGGGAGGGAAGAAGGAAGGAAGGAAGGAAGGAAGGAAGGAAGGAAGGAAGGAAGGAAGGAAGGAAGGAAGACAGGAAGGAAGGAAGGAAGGAAGGAAGGAAACAAGCATTAATGATCTGTTTTCCTTATCTGTAAAGAAAGAAAGAAAGAGAGAGAGAGAGAGAGAGAGAGAGAGAAAGAAAGAAACAAAGAAAAAGAAAGAAAGAAAGAAAACAAGATTAATGATCTGTTTTTCTTATCTGTAAAGAAATACCCCAAACATCTAGAATTGAGATTGGAGCATAGATAAAAACAACTATCTGTGCATAATTCAGTTGCCACATCCCCCCCCCTGCCCCGCTTTAACCCTGAAAACACCAATGAAGTCAGGAGCTGTGTGGTTCTCTCTGTCTGTCTGTCTGTGTCTGCCTTTTTTTTTGGGGGGGGGGGTCAGGTTGTCTGGTTGCCTGCTTGCTTACTTACTCCATAAAAATTCCACCAGAGTGCCCCCTCCAGAAATGCTTACTCAATGATCGAAATCAAGGGTCCTAAGGCAAGAGTCCCTACATGGAAGGGTAAAAAGTCACTAACCCTCACCTGTGTTTGGTGACAAGAAGAACTCCATACCAATCGTCTACCTTAATACATGAGGGCAGGGCAGGGAAGGAATAATTTATTCAGGTGATCTAGTCAGTCACACTAATGGGTCTCTAGGGCTCCCCCTCCCTGTGTCCCTCTGTGTGTCTGTCTCCGCGCATGTGTGTGTGTGTGTGTGCGTGCGTGTGTGCGTGCGTGTGTGTCCGTCCGTCCGTCCGTCTGTTTGTTGATTCAGGGGAATCTAGTTGGACTTGTGGATCTCTCGTTCCCCCTCCAGCTCTTTCCCTGTGTGTCTTTCTGTCGGTCTCTGTCTGTCTCTCCTCTCTGTCTCTCTGTTCTCTCCCCTCCGCCCCGCCCCCCTTGTTTTTCGTTGTGGACTCCAGGAAGAAATGTATTTCGGTCCCAGTGGGGCTCTGCTTACTGT
>NW_012318008.1:0-1887 GCF_000151885.1 Dipodomys ordii
CTTCTGCTTCTGCTTTTCCTGCTTCTTCTGGTTCTACTGCTTCTCTTTCTGCTACTCATTCTGCTTCTCCTTCTGCTTCTGCTTCTCCTATTGCTTCTGCTGCTCTTCCTTCTCTTTCTCCTACTTCTACTTCTGCTTCTGCTTCTGCTTCTTCTGCTTCTCCTTCTGCATCTCCTTCTGTTTGTGCTTGTCCTTATGCTTATTCTTCTGTTTCTGCTTCTCCTTCTGCTTCTTCTGCTTCTCCTTCTGCTTCTGCTTGTGTTTCTCCTTCTTGTTCTCGTTCTTCTGCTTTTCCTTCTGCTTCTCCTTCTGCTTCTCCTGCAACTGCTACTGCTTCTTCTGTTTCTTCTGCTTCTCCTTCTGCTTTTGATTCTCTTTCCGCTTCTGTTTCTCCTTCAGCTTCTCATTCTGTTTCTCCTGCTTCTGCTTCTTCTGCTTCTCCTTCTGCTTTTGCTTCTCTTTCTGCTTCTGTTTCTCCTTCTGCTTCTCCAGATTCTGCTTCTTCTGCTTCTCCTGCTTCTCCTTCTGCTTCAGGTTCTGCTTCTGCTTCTTCGGATTCTTATGCTTCTGCTTTCCTGCTTCTGCTTCTTCTGCTTCCCCTCCTTCTCTTTCTGCTTCTCCTTCTGTTTCTGCTTCTCCTTCTGCTTCTTCAACTTCTTCTGTTTCTTCTGCTTCTGCTTCTCCTGCTTCTGCTTCTCCTGCTTCTCGTTCTGCTTCTCTTTCTGCTTCTCTTTCTCCTTCTTCTGCTTCTCCTTCTGCCTCTGCTTCTCCTTCTCCTTCTTCTGCTTCTCCTTTTGCTTCTGCTTCTCCTTCTGCTTCTGCTTCATTTCTCCTTCTGCTTCTCATTCTGCTTCTGCGTCTTCAGTTTCTTCTGCTTCTCCTGCTTCTGATTCTCCTTCTTCTCCTCTTTCTGCTTCTACTTCTACTTCTACTGATTCTCCTGTTTCTCGTTCTTCTTCTCCTTCTGTTTCTGCTTCTCTTTCTGCTTCAACTTCTCCTTCTGCTGCTCCTTCTCCTTCTTCTGCTTCTCCCACTGCTTCTGCTTCTGCTTCTTTTGCTTATTCTTTTTCTTCTGCTTCTGCTTCTCCTGCTTCTGCTTCTTCTGCTTCTACTGCTTCTCCTTATGCTTCTCCTTATGGTTCTTCTTCTTCTTCTTCTTTGTCTTCTTCTTCTTCTTCTTCTTCTTCTTCTTCTTCTTCTTCTGCTTCTTCTTCTTCTCATTCTTCTGCTTCTGCTTTTCCTGCTTCTTCGGCTTCTAATGCTTCTCTTTCTGCTTCTCATTCTGCTTCTGCTTCTCCATCTGCTTCTCCTATTGCTTCTGCTGCCCTTCCTTCTCCTTCTTCTTCTCCCACTTCTGCTTCTCCTTCTGCTTCTGCTTCTTCTGCTTCTCCTGCTTCTCCTTGTGCATCTTCTTCTGCTTCTGCTTCTCCTTCTGTTACTTCTTCTGCTTCTGCTTCTCCTTCTTCTGCTTCTCCTTCTGATTCTCCTTCTGCTTCTCCTTCTGCTGCTCCTACTTCTTCTTCCTCTGATTCTGCTTCTTATGCTTATTCCTTTTCTTCTGCTTCTTCTGCTTCTACTGCTTCTCCTTCTCCTTCTTCTGCTTCTACTGCTTCTCTTTCTCCTCCTTCTTCTTCTTCTTCTTCTTCTTCTTCATCATCTTCTTCTTCTTCTTCTTCTTCTTCTTCTTCTTCTTCTTCTTCTTCTTCTTCTTCTTCTCTTTCTTCTGCTTCTGCTTTTCCTGCTTCTTCTGCTTCTACTACTTCTCATTCTGCTTCTCATTCTGATTCTACTTCTCCTACTGCTTCTCCTATTGCTTCTACTACTCTTCTTTCTCCTTCACCTGCTACTACTTCATCATTCTACATTCTCCTGATTCTCCTGCTTCTC
>NW_012318009.1:0-1887 GCF_000151885.1 Dipodomys ordii
TTTTTTTTTCTGCTTCTCATGCTTCTGCTTCTTCTGCTTCTACTGCTTCTCATTATGCTTCTCATCTTCTCTCCTCGTCTCTCATCATCATCATCTCTCATCGTCATCTCATCATCATCATCTCTCATCATCATCATCGTCGTCATCATCGTCATCATCATCATCGTCTTCTCTTTACCTGCTTCTTCTTTTCCTGCTTCTTCTGCTTCTACTCCTTCTCTTTCTTCTTCTCATTCTGCTTCTGCTTCTCCTTCTGCTTCTACTATTGCTTCTGCGGCTCTTCCTTCTCCTTCTCCTTCTTCTACTTCTCCTTCTGCTTCTGCTTCTTCTGCTTCTCCTGATTCTCCTTCTGCATCTTCTTCTGCTTCTGCTTCTCCTTGTGCTGCTTCTTCTGCTTCTGTTTCTCCTTCTGCTTCTCCTTCTGCTTCTTCTGCTTCTCCTTCTGATTCTCCTTCTCCTTCTGCTTCTGTTTCTCTTTCTCCTTCTTGTTCCCCTGCTTCTCCTTCTGCTGCAACTGCTATTGCTTCTGCTTCTTCTGTTTCTTCTGCTATTCCTTCTGCTTTTGATTCTCTTTCTGCTTCTGCTTCTCCTTCAGCTTGTCATTCTGCTTCTCCAGATTCTGCTTCTTCTGCTTCTCCTGCTTCTCCTTCTGCTTCTGGTTCTGCTTCTGCTTCTTCGGATTCTTATGCTTCTGCTTCTCCTGCTTCTGCTTCTTCTGCTTCCCCTCCTTCTCTTTCTGCTTCTCCTTCTGTTTCTGCTTCCCTTTTGCTTCTGCTTCTTGTCCTTCTCCTGTTTCTTCTGCTTCTGCTTCTCCTGCTTCTGCTTTTTCTGCTTTTCCTGCTTCTCTTTCTGCTTCTGCTTCTCCTTCGGCTTCCTCTCCTTCTCCTTCTTCTGTTTCTTCTTCTTCTGTTTCTCCCGCTTCTGCTTCTTCTGCTTCTCCTGCTTCTCGTTTTGCTTCTCTTCGTCGGCTTCTCTTTCTACTTCTGCTTCTGCTTCTTCTGCTTCTGCTTCTTCCCTTTAGTTCTTCTCCTTCTGCTTCTGCTTCTTCTGCTTCTCCTGCTTCTCCTTCTGCCTCTCCTTCTGCTTGTGCTTTTCCTTGTGCTTCTTCTTCTGCTTCTGCTTCTCCTTCTCCTTCTTCTGCTTCTCCGTCTGCTTCTGCTTCTTCTGCTTTTCCTGATTCTCTTTCTGCTTCTCCTTCTGCTTCTTCTTCTGTTTCTCCTTCTCCTTCTCGTTCTTCTGCTATTTCTTGTGCTTCTTTTTCTGCGTCTACATCTTCAGCTTCTTCTGCTACTGTTTTCTGTTTCTCCTGTTTCTTATGCTTCTCCTTCTCCTTCTTCTGCTTCTCTTTCTGCTTCTGCTTTCTGCTTCTTCTGATTCTCAACTTCTCCTTCTCCTTCTCCTTCTGTTTCTGCTTCTCTTTCTCCTTCTGCTTCTCCTTCTGCTTCACCTTCTGCTGCTCCTTCTCCTCCTTCGTTTTGTCCCTCTGCTTCGGCTTCTGCATCTTATGCTTCTTTATTTCTTCTGCTTCTGCTTCTCCTGCTTCTGCTTCTTATGCTTCTACTGCTTCTTCTTCTGCTTCTTCTGATTCTTCTGCTTCTACTTCTCTTTCTGCTTCTGCTTCTTCTGTTTCTCCTGCCTGAATTTCTGGTTCTACTTCTTCTGCTGCTTCTCCTTCTGCTTCTGCTTCTCCTTCTGCTTCAGTTTCTGCTTCTCTACTTCTTCTCTTTTGGCTTCTCCTGCTTCTGCATCTTGTGCTTCTCCTGCTTCTCTTTCTGCTTCTCATTCCGCTTCTGCTTGTCCTTCTGCTTCTCCTTCTTCTCCTTCTCCTACTTCTGCTTCTCCTTCAGCTTCTGCTTCTCCTGCTTCTCCTTCTGCATCTCCTTCTGC
>NW_012318010.1:0-1887 GCF_000151885.1 Dipodomys ordii
AATCTACTCTCTCTGCGTCTGCTCATCTGCTTCTCATGCTTCTCCTTCTGCTTCGTCTCTCCGTCTGCTGCATCATCTGCTTCTCATTCTGATTCTTCTGCATCTCCGTCTGATTCTCCATCTGATCTGCTTCTGTTTTCCTTCTCGTTCTCGTTCTTCTGCTTTTCAATCTGCTTTTGATTCTCTTTCTGCCTCTGCTTCTCCATATTCTGCTTCGTCTGCTTCTCCGTCTGCTTCAGATTCTGCTTCTACTTCTACGGATTCTTATGCATCTGCTTCTCCTGCTGCTGCTTCTTCTGCTTCCCCTCCTTCTCTTTCTGCTTCTCCTTCTGTTTCTGCTTCTCCTTCTGCTTCTGCTTCTTGTCCTTCTCCTGTTTCTTCTGCTTCTGCTTCTCTTGCTTCTGAATCTCCTGCTTCTCCTTCTGCTGCTCTTTCTGCTTCTCCTGCTGCTTTTCCTTCTTCTCCTCCTTCTTCTGCTTCTCTTTCTGCTTCTCCTTCTGTTTCTCCTTCTCCTTCAACTTCTCGTTCTTCTGCTTTTACTTCTGTTTCTCCTTCTGCTTCTGCATCTTCTGCTTCTTCTGCTACTGCCTCTGCTTCTTCTGTTTCTTCTGCTTCTCCTTCTGCTTCTCCTACTGCTTTTGCTTCTCTTTCTGCTTCTGCTTCTCCTTCTTCTTCTCCAGATTCTGCTTCTTCTGCTTCTCCTGCTTCTCCTTCTGCTTCAGGTTCTGCTTCTGCTTCTTCGGCTTCTTCTGCTTCTGCTTCTCCTGCTGCTGCTTCTTCTGCTTCTCCTGCTTCTCTTTCTGCTTTTCCTTCTGTTTCTGTTTCTCCTTCTGCTTCTTCTCCATCTTCTGTTTCTTCTGCTTCTGCTTCTCCTGCTTCTGCTTCTCCTGCTTCTCGTTCTGCTTCTCTTTCTGCTTCTCTTTCTGCTTCTCTTTCTGCTTCTCCTTCTGCTTCTCCTTCTCCTTCTTCTGCTTCTCCTTCTGCTTCTGCTTCAATTTCTCCTTCTGCTTCTCCTTCTCCTTCTTGTTCTCCTTCTGCTTCTGCTTCTGCTCTTCTCCTTCTTCTGTTTCTTTTGCTTCTGTTTCTTCTGCTTCTTCTTCTTCTGTTTCTTCTTATGCTACTTCTGCTTCTCCTTCTTCTCCTTCTCTTTCTGCTTCTACTTCTGCTTCTTCTGATTCTCCTGCTTCTCCTTCTTGTTCTCCTTCTGTTTCTGCTTCTGTTTCTGCTTCTGCTTCTCCTTCTGCTGCTCCTTCTCCTTCTCCTTCTTGTGATTATCCCACTGCTTCTGGTTCTGCTTCTTTTGCTTATTCTTTTTCTTCTGCTTCTGCTTCTCCTGCTTCTGCTTCTTCTGCTTCTACTGCTTCTCCTTATGCTTCTACCTATGCTTCTTCTTCTTCTTCTCCTTCTTCTTCTTCTTCTTCTTCTTCTTCTTCTTCTTCTTCTTCTTCTTCTTCTTCTTCTTCTTCTTCTTCTTCTTCTTCTTCTTCTTCTCCTTCTTCTTCTTCTTCTTCTTCTTCTTCTTCTTCTTCTTCTTCTTCTTCTTCTTCTTCTTCTTCTTCTTCTTCTTCTTCTTCTTCTTCTTCTTCTCCTTCGTCTCCTTCGTCTCCTTCTTCTCCTTCTTCTTCTTCTTCTTCTTCTTCTTCTTCTTCTTCTTCTTCTTCTTCTTCTTCTTCTTCTTCTTCTTCTTCTTCTTCTTCTTCTTCTTCTTCTCCTTCGTCTCCTTCGTCTCCTTCTTCTTCTTCTTCTTCTTCTTCTTCTTCTTCTTCTTCTTCTTCTTCTTCTTCTTCTTCTTCTTCTTCTTCTTCATAATCTTCTTCTTCTTGATCGTCTTCTTCTTCTTCTCTATAAAAAAGCTTCTGCTTTTCCTGCTTCTTCTGCTTCTAGTGC
>NW_012318011.1:0-1887 GCF_000151885.1 Dipodomys ordii
CTTCTGCTTCTCGTTCTGCTTCTGCTTCTTCTCCTTGTTCTGTTTCTTCTGCTTCTGCTTTTCCAGCTTCTGCTGCTTCTGCTTGTCCTTCTGCTTCAGGTTCTCCTTCTGCTTCTTGGGCTTCTTCTGTTTCTTCTGCTTCTGCTTCTCCTGCTACGGCTTCTTCTGCCTCTCTTTCTGCTTCTCCTTCTCCTTCTGCTCCTTCTCTTTCTTCTGTTTCTTCTTCTTCTGCTTCTCCCGCTTCTGCTTCTTCTGCTTCTCCTGCTCCTTCTTCTCCTTCCCTTTCTGCTTCTGCTTCTTCTGATTCTCCAACTTCTCCTTCTTCTTCTCCTTCTGTTTCTGCTTCGCTTTCTGCTTCTGCATCTCCTTCTGCTTCACCTTCTGCTGCTCTTTCTCCTTCTTCTGTTTCTCCCTCTGCTTCTGCTTCTTATGCTTCTTCTTTATCTTCTGCTTCTGCTTCTCCTGCTTCTGCTTCTTATGCTTCTACTGCTTCTTATTCTGCTTCTGCTTCTTCTGCTTCTACTTCTTTTTGTGCTTCTGCTTCTCCTGCTTGTTTTTCTGCTTCTTCTGCTGCTTCTCCTTCTGCTGCTTCTTCTACTTCTCCTTCTCCTCCTTCTCTTTTTGCTTCTCCTTCTCCTTCTGCTTCTGCTTCTGCTTCTTCTGTTTCTCCTGCCTGAATTTCTAATTCTACTTCTTCTGCTGCTTCTCCTCTGCTTCTACTTCTGATTCTGATTCTGCTTCTTCTGCTTCTTCTCTTTCGGCTTCTCCTGCTTCTGCTTCTTGTGTTTCTCCTGCTTCTCTTTCTGCTTCTCATTCCGCTCTGCTTCTGCTTCTGCTTCTGCTTCTCCTCCTTCTCCTTCTCCTACTTCTGCTTCTCCTTCATCTTCTGCTTCTTCTGCTTCTCCTTCTGCATCTCCTTCTTCTTGTGCTTGGCCTTATGCTTCTTCTTCTGCCTCTGCTTCTCCTTCTCCTTCTTTTGCTTCTCCTTTTGCTTCTGCTTCTTCTGCTTTTCCTGCTTCTCCTTCTGCTTCTGCTTCTTTTGCTTTTCCTTCTGCATCTTTTTCTGCTTCTGCTTCTCCTTCTCCTTCTTCTGCTTCTCCTTCTTATTCTCCTTCTTCTTCTTCTTCTTCTTCTTCTTCTTCTTCTTCTTCTGCTTTACCTGCTTCTCTTTCTGCTTCTCCTTCTGCTTCTCCTTCTGTTTCTCCTTCTCCTTCTTCTTCTTCTGCTTTTCCTTCTGCTTCTCGTTCTGCTTCTGCTACAACAGCTACTGCTTCTACTTCTTCTGTTTCTTCTGCTTCTCCTTCTGATTTTCATTCTCTTTCTGCTTCTGCTTCTCCTTCTCCTTCTCCAGATTCTGCTTCTTCTTCTTCTCCTGCTTCTCCTTCTGCCTGAGGTTCTCCTTCTGCTTCTTCGGATTCTTATGCTTCTGCTTCTCCTGCTTCTGCTTCTCCTGCTTCTCGTTGTGCTTCTCTTTCTGCTTCTCCTTCTCCTTCTTCTGCTTCTGCTTCTCCTTCTGCTTCTGCCTCAATTTCTCCTTCTGCTTCTCATTAAGCTTCTGCGTCTTCTGTTTCTTCTGCTTCTCCTGCTTCTGCTTCTGCTGCTTCTCCTACTTCTCGTGCTGCTTCTCCTTCTGCGTCTCTTTCTGCTTCTGCTTATCCTTTTGCTTCTCCTACTCCTAATCCTTCTCTTTCGCCTTCTCCTTCTCCTTCTTCTGCTTCTCCTGCTTCTCCTTCTGCTTCTTCGTCTCATTCTCCTTCTCCTTCAATTCCTCCTTCTTGTGCTTCTCTTTCTGCTTCTGCTTCTGCTTCTCCTGCTTCTGCTTCTGTTTCTCCTGCTGCTTCTCCTTCTGCTTCTCTTTCTGCTTCATATTCTGCTTCTGCTCCTCCT
>NW_012318012.1:0-1887 GCF_000151885.1 Dipodomys ordii
TGCAGAAGGAGTAAGAGAAGGAGAAGAAAGAGAAGGAGAAGCAGAAGGAGAAGGTCAAGCAGGAGAAGCAGAAGAAGCAGAAGCGGGAGGAGCAGAAGAAGAAGAAGAACAAGAAGAAGATGAAGAAGAAGAAGAAGAAGAAGAAGAAGAAAAAGAAGAAGAAGAAGAAGAAGAAGAAGAAGAAGAAGAAGAAGAAGAAGAAGAAGAAGAAGAAGAAGAAGAAGAAACAGAAGAAAGAGAAGGAGCAGAAGGAGAAGCAGAAGCAGAAGGAGAAGCAAAAGAGAAGCAGAAGAAGCTGAAGAAGCAGTAGCAGGAGAAGCAGAAGCAGAAGAAACAGAAGTAGCCCAAGAAGCAGAAGGAGAACCTGAAGCAGAAGAGAAGCAGAAGCAGCAGAAGCTGGAAAAGTAGAAGCAGAAGAAACAGAACAAGCAGAAGAAGCAGAAGAAGAACGAGAAGCAGAAGAAGAACAAGGAGAAAGAGAAGGATTAGGAGTAGGACAAACAGAAGGATAAGCAGAAGCAGAAAGAGAAGGAGAATGAGAAGGAGAAGCAGGAGAAGCAGAAGTAGCAGAAGCAGGAGAAGCAGAAGCAGAATGAAAAGCAGAAGAAGGAGAAATTGAAACAGAAGAAGATGCAGAAGGAGAAGCAGAAGCAGTAGTAGAAGCAGAAGAAGGAGAAGCAGAAGGAGAAGCATAAAGACAAACAGAAGGAGAAGCAGGAGAAGCAGAAGCAGGAGAAGCAGAATCAGAAGAAATAGAAGAAGGAGAAGAAGCAGAAGCAGAAAGAGAAGCAGAAACAGAAGGAGAAGCAGAAAAAGAAGCAGAAGAAGCCGAAGAAGCAAAACAGAACCTAAAGCAGAAGGAGAAGCAGGAGAAGCAGAAGAAGCAGAATCTGGAGAAGAAGAAGGAGAACCAGCAGGAGAAGCAGAAGCAGAAATAGAAGCAAAAGCAGAAGGAGAAGCAGAAGAAACAGAAGAAGCAGAATCAGTAGCAGAAGAAGCTGAAGATGCAGAACCAGAAAGAGAAGCAGAAGGAATAGCAGAAGAACGAGAAGGAGAAACAGAAGGAGAAGCAGAAGGAGAAGAAGGAAAAGCAGAAGAAACAGAAGCAGACGGAGAAGAAGGAGGAGAAGCCGAAGCAGAAGAAGAAGCAGAAGGAAAAGCACAAGCAGAAGGAGATGCAGAAGGAGAAGCAGGAGATGCAGAAGAAGCAGAAGCAGAAGGAGAAGAAGAAGGAGAAGAATCAGAATCAGAAGAAGCAGAAGCAGAAATAGAAAGAGAAGCCGACGAAGAGAAGCAGAACGAGAAGCAGGAGAAGCAGGAGAAGCACAAGCGGGAGAAGCAGAGAAGAAGAAACAGAAGAAGGAGAAGGAGCAGAAGCAGCAGAAGAGAAGCAGGAAAAGCAGAGAAGCAGAAGCAGGAGAAGCAGAGGGAGAAGCAGAAAGAGAAGGAGGGGAAGCAGAAGGAGAAACAGAAGCAGAAGAAACATCAGAAAGAGAAGCAGAAACAGAAGAAGATGCAGAAGGAGAAGCAGGAGAAGCAGATGAAGCAGAAGCAGAAGGAGAAGTAGAAGAAGGAGAAGGAGAAGGAAGAGCCGCAGAAGCAATAGGAGAAGCAGAAAGAGAAGCAGAAGCAGAATGAGAAGCAGAAAGAGAAGCAGTAGAAGCAGAAAAAGCAGGAAAAGCAGAAGCAGAAGAAAGAGAAGAAGACGAAGAAGAAGAAGAAGCATAAGGAGAAGCATAAGGAGAAGTATAAGGAGAAGCAGTAGAAGCAGAAGAAGCAGAAGCAGGAGAAGCAGAAGCAGAAGAAAAAGAATAAGCAAAAGAAGCAGAAGCAGAAGCAGTGGGAGAAGCAGAAGAAGGAGAAGGAGCAGCAGAAGGAGAAGCAGAA
>NW_012318013.1:0-1887 GCF_000151885.1 Dipodomys ordii
ATGTGTCTTCGCTGTGTCCCCCCTGTGTCCCGCTGTGTCCCTCTGTGTCTCCTACTGTGTCCCCTGCTCTGTCCCTCTGTGTCCACCGCTGTGTCCCTGCTGTGTCCCCGCTGTGTCCCGCTGTGTCCCGCTGTGTCCCCCGCTGTGTCCCTCTTTGTCCCCCCTGTGTCCCCCACTGTGTCCCGCTCTGTCCCCTGCTGTGTCCCCGCTGTGTCACACTGTGTTCCACTGGGTCCGGATGTGTCCTGGCTGTGTCTCCCACAGTGTTCCGCTGTGTCCTTGTTGTGTCCCCCGCTGTGTCCCGGTGAGTTCCCCGCTGTGTCCCGCTGTGTCCCCACTGTGTGTCCTCTATGTCCCGCTGTGTACCCAGCTGTGTCCAGATGTGTCACCGCTGTGTTCCGCTGTGTCCCCTCTCTGTCCCCCGCTATCCCCTCCTGTGTCCAATGCTGTCTCCCGCTGTGTCCCCCATTTTGTCCCGCTGTGTCCCCGCAGTGTCGCCGCTGTGTCCCGATGTGACACACTGTGACCCGTGGTGTCCCGCTTTGTCACCCGCTCTGTCCCCCGCTGTGTCCCGCTGTGTCCCCCTCTGTGTCCCGCTGTGTCCTGCTGTGTCCCCCCTGTGTCCCGCTGTATCCCGCTGTATTCCGTGGTGTCCCGTTTGTCCCCCGCTGTGTCCCCCGCTGAGTCCCCGCTTTGTCCCCGCTGTGACCCGCTTTGTCCCGCTGTGTCCCGCTGTGTCCCGCTATGTCCCCCACTGTGTCCCGTTGTGTCCCCAGCTATGTACCCTGCTGTGTCACGCTGTGTCCCCGCTGTATCGACGCTGTGTCCCACTGGGTCCCGCTGTGTACTCTCTGTGTTCCACACTGTGTCCCGCTGTGTCGCCTGCAGTGTCCCTCGCTGTTTCCCGCTGTGTCTCCCACTGTGTCCCTGCTGTGCCCCGCTGTGTCCCGCTGTGTACTGCTGTGTCCCCCTCTGAGTCCCGCTGTGTCCCCGCTGTTTCCCAATGTGTCCTCACTGTGTCCCCCGCTGTGTCCCGCTGTGTCCCCCCTGTGTCCCCTGCTGTGTCCCGCTCTGTCCCTCTGTGTCCCCTGCTGTGTCCCCTGCTCTGTCCCACTTTGTCCCCCGCTGTCTCCCTGCTGTGTCCCCGCTGTGTCCCACTGTGTCCTGCTGTGTCCCCCGCTGATTCCCGCTGTGTCCCAGATGTGTCCCGCTGTGTACTCGCTGTGTCCCCTGCTGTGTCCCCTTTGTCCCCCTGTGTCCCCCGCTGTGTCCGCTGTGTACCCCGCTGTGTCACGCTCTGTCCCCTGCTGTGTCCCGCTGTGTCCTGCTGTGTCCCGCTGTGACAGCTGTGACAATTTTGAGTCCCGCATATCCCCGCTGTGTCCCGCTTTGTCATCGCTTTGTCCCCCGCTGTGTCCCGCTGTGTCCCCCTCTGTGTCCCGCTGTGTCCCCTGCTTGTCCCTGCTGTGTCCCGCTGTGTTCCACTGTGTCACGCTGTGTCCTCGCTGTGTCTCCCGCAGAGTCCCGCAGTGTCCTCGCTGTGTCCCTCACTGTGTCCTGCTTTGTCCACTGCTGTGTCCCGCTGTGTACCCCTCTGTGTCCCCCGCTGTGTCCCCCGCTGTGTCCCGCTGTGTCCCGCTTTGTCCCCCGCTGTGTCCCTGCTGTGCTCCGCTGTGTACCGCTGTGTCGCGCTGTGTACTGCTGTGTCCCCCGCTGAGTCCTGCTGTGTCCCCGCTGTGTCCCAATGTGTCCTCGCTGTGTCCCCCGCTGTGTCCCGCTGTGTCCCCGCTGTGTCCCCCGCTGTGTCCCGCTGGGTCCCTCTGTGTCCCCTGCTGTGTACCCTGCTCTGTACACCACTGTGTCCCCCGCTGTGTCCCACTGTGTCCT
>NW_012318014.1:0-1887 GCF_000151885.1 Dipodomys ordii
GCGGGGCACACAGCGGGACACAGCGGGAAACAGCTTGGGACTCTAGCGGGAACACAGCAGGACACAGCGGGGGACACAACGAGGATACAGCTGGACACAGCGGGACACAGCGTGGGACAAAGCGGGAGATAGCAGGGGACACAGCGAGGACACAGCGGGACACAGTGGCGACACATATAGGACTCAGCGGGGGACACAGTGGGGGACAGAGCGGGGCCCAGCGGGACCCAGCGGGGACAAAGCGTGAGACACAGCAGTGGACAGAGCAGGAGACAGAGGCGGACACAGCGAGGACACAGCGGGACACAGCGGGGACACAGAGGTGGCTCAGGGAGGCCACAGCGGGGGACAAAGCGGGACACCACGGAACACAGTTGGACACAGCGTGAAACAGCGGTGAACCTGCGGGGACACAGCGGGACACAGCGGGGAACACAGCGGGACACAGCGGGGACACAGCGGGGACATTGCGGGACCCAACAGGACACAGCGGGACACAGCAGGACACAGCGGGGGACACAGCAGGACACAGCGGGGGACACAGTGGGACACAGCGGGGGACACAGCGGGACACAGCGGGGACACAGAGGGGACTCAGCAGGGGACATAGCAGGGGACAAATCGGGACACCACAGGACACAGTGGGACACAGCGGGACACAACGGGGACACTGCGGGGACACAGCGGGACAAAGCGGGGGATCCAGGGGGACACAGCGGGACACAGAAGGACCCAGCGGGGAAACAGCAGGGACACAGTGGGACACAGCGAGGACACAGCGGGACACAGCGGGACAGAGTGGGACACTGCAGGGCACAGCGGGGGACACAGCGGGATACAGCGGGGGACACAGGGAGGACACAACGGAACACAGCATGGGACAAAGCGAGGACACAGCGGGAAACAGCGAGACACAGCGGGACCCAGCGGGGACCCAGCAGTGGACACAGCAGGACACAGCGGGGAACAAAGCGGGACACCACGGAACACAGCAGGACACAGCGTGAAATAGCGGTGAACCAGCGGGGACACAGCGGGACACAGCGGGGGACCCAGCGGGACCCAGCGGGACACAGCGGGGGACACAGCCGGACACAGCGGAGACACAGCGGGACCCAGCAGGACACAGCGGGGAACACAGCGGGACACAGCGGGACACAGCGGGGGACACAGCACGGACACAGTGGGACACAGTATGACACAGCGTGGCACAAAGCGGGAGACAGCGTTAGGACACAGCGAGTACACAGCTGGACACAGCGGGGACACAGAGGGGACTCAGCAGGGGACAAAAAGGGAAAAAAGCAGGACACCACGGGACACAGTAGGACACAGCGGGACACAGCGGGGACACTGCGGGACACAGCCAGGGGACACAGTGGTAGACTGCGGGGGACAGAGAAGGGACACAGCGGGACACAGAGGGGACACAGGTGGACACAGAAGGGTACACAGCGGGACACAGCGGGGACAGAGCTGGACACAGAGGGACACAGAAGGGACAGAGCGTGACACAGCTGGACACTGAGGGAGACAGATCGAGGACACAGCCGGACACAGCGAAACACAGCGTGACACAGTGGGGACACAGCAGGGGACACAGCGGGACACAGCGGGGGACACAGCGGAACACAGCGGGACACAGCGGGGACAAAGCGGTACACAGCGGGGGACACAGCGAGGACACAGCTGGACACAGCGGTGACAAAGCGGGACACAGCGGGGGACACAGCAAGGACACAGCAGGACACAGCGGTGACAAAGCGGGACACAGCGGGGGACACAGCGGGACACAGCGGCACACAGCGTCGATAGAGCGGGGACAGAGCGGGACACAGCGGTGACACAGCGGGACTCAGCGGGGGACACTGCGGGACCCAGCGGGAC
>NW_012318015.1:0-1887 GCF_000151885.1 Dipodomys ordii
CCCTCCGCAACACGTCGGCTGGCGGTCGAAACCCCGCCCTCCCCCCTCCCCGTCGTCATGGCTACGACAGAGGAAAAGCAAATGATGATAATAATGAATCATAACAACCTATATGTATGTGTATGTCAGAACTCTCACTCCCCACTGCCGGGTAGGTGAGGACTGACTGACTGAGTGAGTGACTGACCCGACCCGTGTTTTGCCCCTCCCGCCGCCCATCCACCTTGTCGACGGCGAACTCGCGCCATCTAGTGGTGGTTTTGTGAATTGCAGTTTTCTCTCATGAAATGCATGGGGGGAAAAAAAGTACAAACAAACCACGCACTGACTGACTGAGAAAACCGGCCCAGGCTGGCTGGCCCCGAGAGAGACTGCCTTCTTTTCAGAGAAGGGGTGGGGTGGGGATGATGATGTGCCTCGTTGGAGTATGGGGCCCATGCATAGGCAGGCAGGCAGGCAGGCAGGCTCGGAGTGGGACCGTTGTGTGTTGGAGCGCCAGTACAGTAGCTCAAGCCCCAGGATTGACTGGCAAGTCGAGAGGAAAAGGAGGGAGGGAGTGCGGGCGGGCGGGCGGGCGGGAGAGAGAATTCAAACGAGAGAGAGAGAGAGAGAGACAGACAGACAGACAGACAGAGACAAAGAGAGACACAGAGAGAGAAATAGAGAAACAGAAACAGAGAGAAAAGAGACAGAGACGTGGTGAATTGGTCCGGCTGGACTACATACATGCTCTGTCGCGTCCGATCTTTGAGTTTCCTCAAAGATGCGCGCACGCACACACACAGATACACTGAGATGCCCTCTGCCCCCTCTTCTCTCCTCTCCAATTCCACCGCCCCCTCCCCCCTCCCCCCCCGTCAGGCACCACAAATGAGATCCCTCCCCTTCGCCTATTGCGTCAATTACAAACAAAAGGCAGCGTGAGATTCAAGCAAATTTGTTTTATTTTGTTCCGAGGGTAGGGTTCTCCCCCGGCCCCCCCCGCCTTCGGGCTTCCCTGGAGTCTTGCTCCTAATTATCTCTTTAATATCTCTTTATCTTCCAGCCCTGCTTCCTGACCGGATGGTGATATCTGAAGCACTCAGCGGCAACCAGACAGCCAGAGGGGAACGCGAGCCATCCATGCAGGTGGCGTAACCTTCCATCCTCACCCCCCCCCCGCAAGCGATTACTCGACCACGACCACGACCTCCGACCCCCCACCGCACCAAAATCCACAACCCTACCCTCGGAAAAAAATAAAACAAATTTGCTTGAATCTCACGCTGCCTTTTGTTTGTAATTGACGCAATAGGCGAAGGGGAGGGATCTCATTTCTGGTGCCTGACGGGGTGCGGGAGGGGGGAGGGGGCGGGGGAATTGGAGAGGAGAGAAGAGGGGGCAGAGGGCATCTCAGTGTATCTGTGTGTGTGCGTGCGTGCATCTTTGAGGAAACTCAAAGATCGGACGCGACAGAGCATGTATGTAGTCCAGCCGGACCAATTCACCACGTCTCTGTCTCTTGTCTCTCTGTTTCTGTTTCTCTATTTCTCTCTCTGTGTCTCTCTTTGTCTCTGTCTGTCTGTCTGTCTGTCTGTCTGTCTCTCTCTCTCTCTCTCTCTCTCTCTCGTTTGAATTCTCTCTCCCGCCCACTCGCCCGCCCGCACTCCCTCCCTCCTTTTCCTCTCGACTTGCCAGTCAATCCTGGGGCTTGAGCTACTGTACTGGCGCTCCAACACACAACGGTCCCACTCCGAGCCTGCCTACCTGCCTGCCTGCCTATGCATGGGCCCCATACTCCAACGAGGCACATCATCATCCCCACCCCACCCCTTCTCTGAAAAGAAGGCAGTCTCTCTCGGGGCCGGCCAGCCTGGGCCGGTTTTCTCAGTCAGTCAGTGCGTGGTT
>NW_012318016.1:0-1887 GCF_000151885.1 Dipodomys ordii
AAGGAGAGCAGAAGGAGAAGCAGAAGGAGAAACAGAAGGAGATGCAGGAGCAGAAGAAGCAGCAGAAGGAGAAGCAGAAGGAGAAGGATATGAAGAAGGAGAAGCAGGAGAAGCAGGAGAAACAAAAGCAGGAGAAGCAGAAGTAGGAGAAGGAGAATGAGAAGGAAGGGCAGCAGAAGGAATAGAAGAAGCAGAAAGAGAAGCAGAAGCAGAATGAGAAGCAGAAAGAGAAACAGTAGAAGCAGAAGAAGCAGGAAAAGCAGAAGCAGACGATAGAGAAGAGGAAGAAGAAGAAGAAGAAGAAGAAGAAGAAGAAGAAGAAGAAGAAGAAGAAGAAGAAGAAGAAGAAGAAGAAGAAGAAGAAGAAGAAGAAGAAGAAGAAGAAGAAGGAGAAGCATAAGGAGAAGTAGTAGAAGAAGAAGAAGCAGAAATAGGAGAAGCTGAAGATAAAGAATAAGCAAATGAAGCAGAAGCAGAAGCAGTGGGAGAAGCAGAAGAAGGAGAAGGAGAAGGAGCAGCAGAAGGAGAAGCAGAAGCAGAAAGAGAAGCAGAAACAGAAGGAGAACAAGAAGGAGAAGCAGGAGAATCAGAAGGAGCAGAAGTAGAAGTAGAAAGAGGAGAAGAAAGAGAAGCAGAAGTAGAATCAGAAGAAACAGAAGAAGAAGAAGAAGAAGAAACAGAAGCAAAAGACCAGAAGAAGGAGAAGAGCAGAAGCAGATGCAGAAGGAGAAGCAGAAGCAGAAGGAGAAGCAGAAAGAGAAGCAGGAGAAGTAGAAGAAGCAGGAGAAGCAGAAGCAGAAGAAACAGGAGAAGCCGAAGAAGCAGAAGCAGAATCTGAAGCAGAAGGAGAAACAGAAGAAGCACAATCTGAAGCAGAAGCAGAAGAAACAGAAATAGTAGAATAAGCAGAAGCAGAAGCAGCAGGAGAAGCAGAAGAAGAAGACGGAGAAGGCGAGAGAGAAGGATTAGGAGTAGGAGAAGCAAAAGGATAAGTAGAAGCTGAAAGAGACGCAGAAGGAGAAGCAGCACGAGAAGTAGGAGAAGCTGGAGAAGCATAAGCAGAAGAAACAGAAGACGCAGAAGCTGAATGAGAAGCAGAAGGAGAAAATGAAGCAGAAGCAAAGGAGAAGCAGAAGCAGAAGTAGAAGCAGATGTAGGAGAAGGAGAAGCAGAAAGAGAAGCACAAAGAGAAGCAGAACGAGAAGCAGGAGAAGCAGAATCAGGAGAAGCAGAAACAGAAGAAACAGAAGAAGGAGAAGAAGCAGAAGCGGAAGGAGAAGCAGAAACAGAAGGAAAAGCAGAAAGAGAAGCAGGAGAAGCAGAAGAAGCAGCAGCAGGAGAAGCAGAAGCAGAAGAAGCCGAAGAAGCAGAAGTAGAACCTGAAGCAGAAGGAGAAGCAGGAGAAGCAGAAGAAGCAGAACCTGGAGAAGCAGAAGGCGAAGCAGAAGCAGAAAGAGAAGCAAAAGCAGAAGGAGAAGCAGAAGAAACAGAAGAAGCAGAGGCAGTAGCAGAAGAAGCAGAAGATGTAGAAGCAGAAGGAGAAACAGAAGGAAAAGCAGAAGAACGAGAAGGAGAAGTAGAAGGAGAAACAGAAGGAGAAGCAGAAAGAGAAGCAGAAGAAGGAGCAGGAGAAGGAAAAGCAGCAGGAGAAGCAGAAAGAGCAGCAGAAGGAGAAGCAGGAGATATAGAAACAGGAGAAGCAGAAGAAAAAGGAGAAGGACAAGAAGTAGAAGCAGAAGGAGAAGCAGATACAGAAGGAGAAGCAGAAAGAGAAGGAGGGGAAGCAGAAGAAGCAGAATCAGGAGAAGCAGAAGCATAAGAATCCGAAGAAGCAGAAGCAGAACCTGAAGCAGAAGGAGAAGCAGGAGAAGCAGAAGAAGCAGAATC
>NW_012318017.1:0-1887 GCF_000151885.1 Dipodomys ordii
GCGGGGGACACAGCGGGACATAGCATGGGGACACAGAGGGGGACACAGTGGGACACAGCGGGACACAGCGGGGGACACGGGAAGGACACAGCGGTACACAGTGGGGGACAGAGCGAGGACACATTGGTACACAGCGGGGACACAGCGGGACTCAGCGGGGGACGCAGCAGTACACAGCGGGACACAGCGGGACACAGCGGGGAGACAGCAGGAACACAGCTGGGGACACAGCGGGAAACAGCGGGGGACACAGAGGGGTACACAGCGGGACACAGCGAGGAAAAAAGCGAGGCCACAGCAGAACACAGCGTGGGACACAGCGAGGACACAGCGGGACACAGCGGGACACAGTGGCGACAAAGCAGTAGACACAGCGGGACACACTGGCGGACACGGCGGGACATAGCTGGGGACACAGGGAGGACACAGCGGGACCCAGTGGGACCCAGCGTCGATACAGCGGGGACACAGCGGGACACAGCGAGGTACACAGCTGGGGACACAAAGGGACACAGCGGGGGACACAGCGAGGACACAGCGGGACACAGCGGGACACTGCGGGAACATAGCGGGACACAGCTGGGGACAAAGCGGAACACAGGGGGACACAGCTGTGGACATAGCGGGGACACAGCGGGATACAGCGGGGGACAGGGGGACACAGCGTGACACAGCGGAACAAAGCGGGGGACAAAGCGGGAGACAGCGGGGGATACAGCGAGGACACAGCGGGACACAGCGGGACACAGCGGGGACAAAGCAGTAGACACAGCGGGACACAGTGGCAGACACGGCGGGACATAGCTGGGGACACAGGGAGGACACAGCGGGACCCAGTGGGACCCAAGGTCGATACAGCGTGGACACAGCGGGACACAGCGAGGTACACAGCTGGGGACACAACGGGACACAGCGGGGGACACAGCGAGGACACAGCGGGACACTGCGGGAACATAGCAGGACACAGCGGGTTACACAGCGGGACAGAGCGGGACACAGCTGGGGATATAGCGGGGACACAGCGGGACACAGCGGGGGAAACAGCAAGGACATAGCGTGACACAGCGGGGACACAGCGGTGGACAAAGCGGGAGACAGCAGGGGACACAGCGAGGACACAGCAGGACACAGCGGCCACAAAGAGGGGACTTACCGGTGGACACAGCGGGGGACAAAGAGGGACACCACGGGACACTGCGGGGACACAGCAGGACAAAGCGGGGGACACAGCGGGACACAGCGGGACACAGCGGGGACAGAGCGGGACACAGTCGGACACAGCGGAACACAGCGGGGGACACAGCGGGAGACAAAGAGGGACACCTCGGAACACAGCGGGAAACAGCAGGAAACAGCAGTGACACTGCGGGGACACAGTGGGACACAGCGGGATACACAGCAGGACACAGAGGGGGACAGAGCGGGACACAGTGGGGGACACAGCCGGACACAGCAGGGGGAACAGTGGGGGACACAGCGGGACACAGCATGACACAGCGAGGACACAGCGGGACAGAGCGGGACACTGCAGGGCACAGCGGGGGACACAGCGGGACACAGCGGGGGACAAAGGGAGGACACAGCGGAACACAGAGTGGGACACAGTGAGGACACAGCGGGACACAGTGGGACACAGCGGGACACAGCCGGGTCCCAGCAGTGGACACTGTGGGACACAGCGGGGGACACAGCAGGACACAGCGGGGGACACATAGAGGACTCAGCGGGACAAAGCGGGGACACAGCGGCGACTCACCGGGGGACACAGCAGGGGACAAAGCGGGACACCACAGAACACAGTGGGAAACAGCGGGACACAGCGGGGAAACTGCGGGGACACAGGGGGACAAAGCATGGGACACATAGGGACACAGCGGGGGACACAGT
>NW_012318018.1:0-1887 GCF_000151885.1 Dipodomys ordii
TGGGACGCAGAGTCGACTCACGTATGGACACAGTGTCCAACAAATCCCCACACCTGTCCACACATGTCGTCAGAGTGTGACAGTGTGTCTCCAATGCGGGAACATAGCGGGACACACCATGGGACACAGTGGGACTCAGTCGGACACAGTATGGGACGAAGAGGGACACCACGGGACACAGTGTGACACAGTGTGTCCCCAGCGGTGTCACTTGGGGGATACATCGAGATAAAGCAGGGGACACAGCGGGCCCCACGGGGGACAAAGCGGGGGATAGAGAGGGTACACAGCAGGTCACAGGGTGAACTCAGCTGTACACAGCGGGTGACACAGCGGGACACAGCGTTGTCACAGTGGGGACACAGGGGGATATAGCAGTGACTGAGCGGGACATAAGGGGGCACAGCGGGGGACATACCGGCACACAACGGGGGACACAGCAAGGACACAGCGGGACACAGCGGGGGACAACGGGGGACACAGCGGGATACAGCGGGGACACAGCAGTGGACACAGAGGGACACAGCCGGGGACAGAGCGGGACACAGCGGGACACAGCGGGGGACACAGCGGAGGACACAGCAGGACACAGCGGGACACAGCGGGTCACAGCGGGGAACACAGCGGAACACAGCAGGGGACACAGCCAGGACACAGCGGGTCACAGCAGGACACAGCGTGGGACAAAGCAGGAGACAGCGAGGGACAAAGAGAGGACCCAGCTGGACACAGCGGGGTACACAGCGGGACACAGCGGGGGACACAGAAGGGTACAAAGCGGGACAAAGCGAGAAACACAGCGAAGTCACACCGGGAGCCAAAGCGGGACAACACGGGACACAGTGTGACACATTGTGACACAGCGGGGACACTGCAGGGGCCCAGCGGGACAAAGCGGGCGACACAGCGGGACACAGCGGGACACAGCGGGAGACACAGCGGGGGACAGCAAGGGACAGAGAGGGGACACAGCAGGAGACACAAAGGGGGACAGCAGGGGACAGAGAGGGGACACAGCGAGACACAGCGGGAACACAACTGGACACAGCGGGGTACACAGCGGGACAAAGGGGGCACACAGTGGGGACACAGCGGGAGACAAAGCGGGACACAGCGGGTCACAGTGGGGGACACAGCGGGACACAGCGGGGGACACAGAGGGGTACACAGCGGGACACAGCCGGGAACACAGCGCGGACACAGTGGGACACACCGAGACACAGCGGGACACAGCGGTACACAGCGGGACACAGCGTCGATACTGCGGGGACACAGCGTTACACAGCGTGGTACACAGCTGTGGACACAACGGGACACAGTGGGGGCACAGCGGGACACAGCGGAACACAGTGGGACACAGCGGGGACAAAGCGTGAGACACAGCGGGGGACAGAGCGGGAGACAGCGGGGGACACAGCGAGGACACAGCGGGACACAGCGGGGGAAACAGCGGGACACAGCGGTGGACACAGGGGGAGAGAGCGGCGGACACAGCGGGACACAGCGGTGGAAACAGCGGGACACAGCGGTGGACCCAGCGAGGACCAAGCGGGACCCAGCGGGACACAGAGTGACACAGCGGGACACAGCAGAGGACACAGCGGGACACAGTGGAGGACAGAGCGACGACACAGCAGGACACAGAGGGGACACAGGGGGACTCAGCAGGGTTACAGCAGGACACAACGGGACACAGCAGGACACAGCGTGACACAGCAGGGACACAGCAGGGACACAGCAGGGACACAGCGGGGGACACAGCGGGACAAAACGGGACACAGCGGGAGACACAGTAGGACAGAGCAGGGGACATAGTGGGGACAGAGAGGGACAACATGAATAACAGAGCAAGGACAGAGAGGGACCCAGCGGGACACAGCCTCGATA
>NW_012318019.1:0-1887 GCF_000151885.1 Dipodomys ordii
TAGCAGAAGCAGAAGGAAAAGCAGAACAAGTACTAAGAAGAATGTGAAACAGTATTGAGAAGTAGAAGGCAGAAGCAGATAGAGTATGCAGGTAATGCAGAAGAAGAAGAAGCAGAAGGAGAATCAGAAGGAGAAGCAGAAGAAGGTCAATGAGTATCAGAAGCAGAATAAGATGCAGAAGGAGAAGCAGGAGAAGCAGAAGAATCAGAATCTGGAGAAGCAGAAGGAGAAGCAGAAGTAGAAAGAGAAGCATAAGCAGAAGGAGTATCAGAAGAAACAGAAGAAGCAGAGGCAGTAGCAGAAGAAGCAGAAGATTCAGAAGTAGAAGGAGAAGCAGAAGGAAAAGCAGAAGAACTAGAAGGAGAAGGAGAAGGAGAAACAGGAGTAGAAGCAGAAAGAGAAGCAGAAGAAGGAGCAGTAGAAGGAAAAGCAACAGGAGATACAGAAAGAGCAGCAGAAGGAGAAGCAGGAAATGCACAAACAGGAGAAGAACAAGCAGAAGAAACAGGAGAAGGACAAGAAGTAGAAGCAGAAGGAGAAGCAGAAAGAGAAGGAGGGGAAGCAGAAGAAGCAGAAGCAGGAGAAGCAGAAGCATAAGTATCCGAAGAAGCAGAAGGTGAACCTCAGGGAGAAGGAGAAGCAGGAGAAGCAGAAGAAGCAGAATCTGGACAAGCAGAATGAGAATCAGAAGGAGAAGCAGAAGCAGAAAGAGAATCAAAAGCTGAATGAGAAGCAGAAGAAACAGAAGAAGTAGAAGCAGTAGCAGTTGTAGCAGAAGCAGAACGAGAAGCAGAAGGAAAAGCAGAAGAACAAGAAGGAGAAGGGAAACAGAAGGACAAGCAGTAGGAGAATAAGAAGGAGAAGCAGAAGAAGGAGAAGCAGAAGCAGAAGAAGATGCAGAAGGAGAAGCAGAAGAAGCAGAAACAGAAGGAGAAGCAGGAAAAGCAGAAGAAGCAGAAGCAAAAGGAGAAGCAAAAGAAGGAGAAGGAGAAGCAGAAGCAGAAGCATAAGGACAAGCACAAGCAGAAGGAGGTGCAGAAGGAGAAGCAGGAGAAGCAGAAGAAGCAGAAGCTGAAGGAGAAGCAGAAGTAGGAGAAGGTGAAGGAGGAGAAGCAGAAGGAGAAGCAGAAGCAGAATGAGAAGCAGAAAGAGAAGCAGGAGAAGGACAAGAAGCAGAAGCAGGAGAAGCCAAAAGAGAAGAAGCAGAAGAAGCAGAAACATTAGCAGAAGGAGAAGCAGAAGCAGAAGGAGAAGCAGCAGAAGAAGTAGAACCAGAAATTCAGGCAGGAGAAACAGAAGAAGCAGAAGCAGAAGCAGAAGGAGAAGCAAAAAGAGAAGCACAAGGAGTAGTAAAAGAAGCAGCAGAAGGAGAAGCAGAAGAAGAAGCAGAAAAACAAGCAGGAGAAGCAGAAACAGAAAGAGAAGTAGAAGCAGAAGAAGCAGAACCAGAAGAAGAAGCAGTAGAAGCATAAGAAGCAGAGGCAGGAGAAGCAGAAGCAGAAGTAGAAGGAGAAGTAGGAGAAGGAGAAGGAAGAGCCGCAGAAGCAATAGGAGAAGAAGAAGAAGAAGCAGAAGCAGAATGAGAAGCAGAAAGAGAAGCAGTAGAAGAAGAAGAAGCAGGAAAAGCAGAAGCAGCAGAAAGAGAAGAAGAAGAAGAAAAAGAAGAAGAAGAAGAAGAAGAAGAAGAAGAAGAAGAAGAAGAAGAAGAAGAAGAAGAAGAAGAAGAAGAAGAAGAAGAAGAAGAAGAAGAAGAAGAAGAAAGAGAAGGAGAAGGAGAAGCAGTAGAAGCAGGAGAAGCAGAAGCAGGAGAAGCAGAAGCAGGAGAAGCAGAAGCAGAAGAAAAAGAATAAGCATAAGAAGCAGAATCAGAGGGAGAAGCAGAAGAAT
>NW_012318020.1:0-1887 GCF_000151885.1 Dipodomys ordii
ACCGTCTTCTCCTACTCCCTCTGATTCTGCTTCTTATGCTTATTATAAATCTTCTGCTTCTCCTGCTTCTGCTTCTTCTGCTTCAACTGCAACTCCTTATGCTTCTCCTTCTTCTCCTTCTTCTTCTCCTTCTCCTTCTGATTCTTCTTCTTCTTCTTCTTCTTCATCATCTTCTTCTTCTTCTTCTTCTTCTTCTTCTTCTTCATCTTCTTCTTCCTCTTCTCTTTCTTCTGCTTCAGTTTTCCTGCTTCTTCTGCTTATATCTGCTTCTCTTTCTGCTTCTCATTCTGCTTCTGCTTCTCCTTCTGCTTCTCCTATTGCTTCGCTCCTCTTACTTCTCCTTCTCCTACTTCTACTTCTTCTTCTGCGTCTGCTTTTTCTGCTTCTCCAGCTTCTCCTTCTGCATCTTCTTCTGCTTCTTCTTCTCCTTCTGCTGCTTCTTCTGCTTCTGCTTCTCCTTCTGCTTCTTCTGCTTCTCCTTCTGATTCTCCTTCTCCTTCTGTTTTTCCTTCTCCTTCTCGTTCTTCTGCTTTTCCTTCTGCTTCTGCTGCAACTGCTACTGCTTCTGCTTCTTCTGTTTCTTCTGCTTCTCCTGCTGCTTTTGATTCTCTTTCCGCTTCTGCTTCTCCTTCAGCTTCTCATTCTGCTTCTCCAGATTCTGCTTCTTCTGCTTCTCCTGCTTCTCCTTCTGCTTCAGGTTCTGCTTCTGCTTCTTCGGATTCTTATGCTTCTGCTTCTCCTGCTGCTGCTTCTTCTGCTTCCCCTCCTTCTCTTTCTGCTTCTCCTTCTGTTTCTGCTTCTCCTTCTGCTTCTGCTTCTTGTCCTTCTGTTTCTTCTGCTTCTGCTTCTCTTGTTTCAGCATCTCCTGCTTCTCCTTCTGCTGCTCTTTCTGCTTCTCCTGCTGCTTTTCCTTTTACTGCTTCTTCTTCTGCTTCTCTTTCTGCTTCTCCTTCTGTTTCTCCTTCTCCTTCTCGTTCTTCTGCTTTTACTTCTGCTTCTCCTTCTGCTTCTGCATCTTCTGCTTCTTCTGCTACTGCCTCTGCTTCTTCTGTTTCTTCTGTTTCTCCTTCTGCTTCTCCTTCTGCTTCTACTTTTGCTTCTCTTTCTGCTTCTGCTTCTCCTTCTGCTTCTCCAGATTCTGCTTCTTCTGCTTCTCCTCCTTCTCCTTCTGCTTCAGTTTCTGCTTCTGCTTCTTCGGCTTCTTCTGCTTCTGCTTCTCCTGCTGCTGCTTCTTCTGCTTCTCCTGCTTCTCTTTCTGCTTTTCCTTCTGTTTCTGCTTCTGCTTCTGCTTCTTCTCCTTCTGTTTCTTCTGCTTCTGCTTCTCCTGCTTCTGCTTCTCCTGCTTCTCGTTTTGCTTCTCTTTCTGCTTCTCTTTCTCCTTCTTCTGCTTCTCCTTCTGCTTCTGCTTCACTTTCTCCTTCTGCTTCTCATTCTGCTTCTGCGTCTTCTGTTTCTTCTGCTTCTCCTGCTTCTGCTTCTCCTGCTTCTCCTACTTCTCGTGCTGCTTTTCCTTCTGCGTCTCTTTCTGCTTCTGCTTATCCTTTGCTTCTCCTACTCCTAATCCTTCTCTCTCGCCTTCTCCGTCTTCTTCTGCTTCTCCTGCTGCTTCTGCTTCTGCTTATTCTACTATTACTGTTTCTTCTGCTTCTGCTTCAGATTGTGCTTCTTCTGTTTCTCCTTCTGCTTCAGATTATGATTCTGCTTCTTCGGCTTCGCCTGTTTCTTCTGCTTCTGCTTCTCCTGCTTCTTCTGCTTCTCCTGCTTCTCTTTCTGCTTCTCCTTCTTCTTCTGCTTCTCCTTCTGCTTCTGCTTCTGCTCTTCTCCTTCTTCTTTTTGTTTTGCAACAGTTTCTTCTGCTTCTTCTTCTTCTGTTTCTTCTGATGCTAC
>NW_012318021.1:0-1887 GCF_000151885.1 Dipodomys ordii
TCCCAGCTGTGCCCGCTGTGTCCCGTTCTGTCCTCGCTGTGTCCACGCTGTGTCTGATGTGGCCTCACTTTTTTCCCCGCTGTGTCCACTGTGTACCCCTCTGTGTCCCCCCGCTGTGTGCTGCTGTGTCCCGCTGTGTCTCCCGCTTTGTCCCGCTGTGTCCCCGCTGTGTCCCGCTGTGTCCCGCTGTGTCCCCGCTGTGTGCCCGCTGTGTCCTGCTGTGTACACCGCTGTGTCCAGCTGTGTCACCGCTGTGTCTCGCTGTGGCCACTCTCTGTCTCCGCTGTCCCCCGCTGTGTCCCCCGCTGTGGCCCGCTGTGTCCCGCTGTTACCCCGCTTTTTCCTGCTGTGTCCCCGCTGTGTCCTGCTGTGTAACACTGTGTCCCGTGGTGTCCCACTTTGTCCCACGCTGTGTCCCCCGCTGAGTCCCCTCTGTGTCGCCTCTGTGTCCCCCTGTGTCCTCGCTGTGTGCCCCGCTGTCTCCCGCTTTGTCTCCCGCTGTGTTCCGCTGTGTCCCGCTGTGTCCCCGCTGTGTCCCCAGCTGTGTCCCGCTGTGTCCCGCTGTGTACCCCGCTGTGTCCTGCTATGTTCCCGCAGTGTCCCCGCTGTGTCCCGCTGTGTCCCGCTGTGTCCTCGCTGTGTCCCTAGCTGTGTACCCCACTCTGTCCCGCTGTGTCCCCCGCTGTGTCTCTGCTGTGTCCCCGCTGTGTCCCGCTTTGTCCTGCTGTGTACTGCTGTGTCCCCCGCTGTGTCCCGCTGTGTCCTGCTGTGTCAAGCTGTTTCCCCGCTGCGTCCCCGCTGTGTCCCTCTGTGTACCCCGCTGTGTCCAGCTTTGTCCCTGCTGTGTCTCGCTGTGTCCCACGCTCTGTCCCCCTCTATTTCCCGCTCTGTCCCCCTCTGTGTCCCGCTGTGTCCCCAGCTGTGTCCCACTGTGTCCCCGCAGGGTCACTGCTGTTTCCCGCTGTGTCCCGCTATGTTCCGTGGTGTCCCTCTTTGTCTCCCGCTGTGTCCCCCGCTGAGTCCCCGCTGTGTCCCTCTGTGTCCTCGCTGTGTCCCCCGCTGTCTCCCGCTCTGTCCCCCGCTGTGTCTCATGCTTTGTCCCCGCTGTGTCCCGCTGTGTCCCTCTTTGCCCCCACTGTATTTCGTTGTGTCCACAGCTGTGTACCACGCTGTGTAACGCTGTGTGCCCGCTGTATCTACGCTGTGTCCCGCTGGGTCCCACTGTGTCCTTGCTGTGTTCCTCCCTGTGTCCCGCTGTGTCCCCCGCTGTGTCCCGCTGTGTCCCCCGCTGAGTCCCCGCTGTGTCACCGCTGTGTCACGCTGTTTCCTCGCTGTGTCCCCTGCTGTCTCCCTCTCTGTCCCCTGCTGTGTCTCACGCTTTGTCCCCGCTGTGTTCAGCTCAGTGTGAGCACGTCCGTACATGACCCACTGCGGCACCGTTGGGTAAACAGAGGTGTATTAGAGTGTCAAAGACTGTGTCCCTGGGGTATCGACGGAACCACGATCTTCAGATCTCAGCTCCTCGAGTAGTTCCAAGGTATTTGCCGCTTAGTCAGATAGTGAGAACCAAATTTCCAAAACGGGCAAGAGAATTATGTCCCGTTTCAAAGGAGACAACCCCCATAATATGGAAGCCAGTCCACAGCTGAGTGGCTCGGTGATAACAACATGTGCGGCATGTATACACACGGTGGACCGTGAAGCACTGTAGAGTAGAAGGAGGATGCATTAGGGGTTTAATGAGTGACAAGAAATTATTCACATAAATCCGAACATGTAACATGTTGATCAGAGTTAGGAAGTAAACTGAGTCCCAAAAGGTCTAAGGAAGAACACGGTGTGAAAAACAGCAGGTACAATAGCTCCCTCAGCCGTGTACCGGCCGAT
>NW_012318022.1:0-1887 GCF_000151885.1 Dipodomys ordii
TCCCCGCTGTGTCCCGCTTTTTCTCACAGTGTTCACTGCTGTGGCCCGCTGTGTCCACGCTGTGTCCCCCGCTGTGTCCCGCTATTTCCCCAGCTTTGTCCCCCGCTGTGTCTGCTGTGTCCCGCTGTGTCCTCGCTGTATCCCCCGCTCTGTCCCGCTGTGTCCTCACTGTGTCCCCCGTTGTGTCCTGCTGTGTCCCGCTGTGTCCTCGTTGAGTCCTGCAGTGTCCCCCGTTCTGTCCCCGCTTTGTCCGGTTGTATCCCCCACTGTGTCCCGCTGTGTCCCCCGCTTTGTCCCGCTCTGTGCTTCCGCAGTGTCCCCGGTTTGTCCCGGTGTGTCCCACTGTGTCCAGTGGTGTCCCGCTTTGTCCCCCGCCGTGTCACCCGCTGAGTCCCATCTGTGTCCCCGCTGTGTTCCGCTGTTTCCCCTTGTGTCCCCCCCTGTGTCCCGCTGTGTCCCGCTGTGTCCCCTGCTGTGTCCCGCTGTGTCCCCGCAGTGTCCCCTCTGTGTCCCCGCTATGTCCCGCTGTGTCCTCACTGTGTCACCTGCTATCTACCGCTTTGTCTCCCGCTGTGTCGCGCTGTGTCCTGCTTTGTCCCGCTGTGTCCCCCGCTGTGTTCCGCTGTGTTCTCGCTGTGTCCCCCGCTGTGACCGCTGTGTCCCGCTATGCCACGCTGTTTCCCTCTTTGTCCCCGCTGTGTCCCTGTGTGTCCCGCTCTATCCCCCGCTCTGTCCCCCTGTGTCCCGCTGTGTCCCGCTGTGTCTCGCTGTGTCCCTCACTGTAACCCGTTGTGTCCCAGCTGTGTACCCCGCTGTGTCCCCCTGTGTCGTCGCTGTTTCGATGCTGTATCCCGCTGGGTCCCGCTGGGCCTCGCTGTGTTCCCCGCTGTGTCCCGCTGTGACCCCCACTCTGTCCTCCGCTCTGTCCCCTGCTGAGTCCCCGCTGTGTCCCCGCTGTGTCCTGCTGTGTCCTCGCTGTGTCCCCCGCTGTCTCCCGCTCTGTCCCCCGCTGTGTCTCAAGCTTTGTCCCAGCTGTGTCCCACTGTGTCCCCCCTGTGTCCCGTTGTGTCCCCAGCTGTGTACCTCACTGTGTCCCGCTGTGTCCCCGCTCTACCGACGCTGTGTCCCGCTGTGTCCTCGCTGTGTTCCCCGCTGTGTCTCGCTGTGTCCCCCGCTGTGTTTCCCGCTGTGTCCCGCTGTGTCCCCCACTGTTTCCCGCTGTGTACCGCTTTGTCCCCTGCTGTGTCCCTGCTGTGTTCCCGCTGTGTCCAGCTGTGTCCTGCTGTGTCCCGCTGTGTCCCCCGCTGAGTCCCGCTGTGTCCCCGCTGTGTCCCGCTGTGTCCAGCTGTGTCACCTGCTGTGTCCCTCTGTGTCCACCACTGTGTCCCACTGTGTCCCCTGTTGTGTCCCCCGCTGTCTCCCGCTCTGTCCCCCGCTGTGTCTCAAGCTTTGTCCCCGCTGTGTCCCACTGTGTCCCGCTGTGTCCCCCCTGTGTCCCGTTGTGTCCCCAGGTTTGTACCTCACTGTGTCGCGCTGTGTCCCCGCTGTACCGACGCTGTGTCCCGCTGTGTCCTCGCTGTGTTCCCCGCTGTGTCCCGCTGTGTCCCCCGCTGTGTTTCCCGCTGTGTCCGGCTGTGTCCCCCACTGTGTCCCGCTGTGTTCCGCTTTGTCCCCTGCTGTGTCCCTGCTGTGTCCCCGCTGTGTCCAGTTGAGTCCAGCTGTGTCCCGCTGTGTCCCCCGCTGAGTCCCGCTGTGTCCCCGCTGTGTCCCGCTGTGTCCTTGCTGTGTCACCTGCTGTGTCCCGCTTTGTCACCCCTGTGTCCGCCGCTGTGTCCCGCTGTATTCCCCGCTGTGTCCCGCTGTGTCCCCAGCTGTGTTCCTGCTTGA
>NW_012318023.1:0-1887 GCF_000151885.1 Dipodomys ordii
TCTTAATTTTCTTTTTATGCTAGTAGAAATATTAGTACTTCTGATTCGTTTGTAGTTGTATGCTCAGCCTTTATAATATTTTCAGAAAATAGGGTCCCCCGCCCCCCCCACCTTCGGGCTTCCCTGGAGTCCTGCTCCTAATTATCTCTTTAATATCTCTTTATCTTCCAGCCCCTGCTTCCTGACCGGATGGTGATATCTGAAGCACTCAGCGGCAACCAGACAGCCAGAGGGGAACGCGAGCCATCCATGCAGGTGGCGTAACCGTCCATCCTCACCCCCCCCGCAGGCGATTACTCGACCACGACTACGACCTCCGACCCCCCCGCGCACCAAAATCCACAACCCTACCCTCGGAACAAAATAAAACAAATTTGCTTGAATCTCACGCTGCCTTTTGTTTGTAATTGACGATGCAATAGGCGAAGGGGAGGGATCTCATTTCTGGTGCCTGTCGGGGGGGGGGAGGGGGGAGGGGGCGGGGGAATTGGAGAGGAGAGAAGAGGGGGCAGAGGGCATCTCCGTGTATCTGTGTGTGCGTGCGTGCATCTTTGAGGAAACTCAAAGATCGGACGCGACAGAGCATGTATGTAGTCCAGCCGGACCAATTCACCACGTCTCTGTCTCTTGTCTCTCTGTTTCTGTTTCTCTATTTCTCTCTCTGTGTCTTTGTCTCTGTCTGTCTGTCTGTCTGTCTGTCTGTCTGTCTCTCTCTCTCTCTCTCTCTCGTTTGAATTCTCTCTCCCGCCCGCCCGCCCGCCCCCCCAGCCCGCACTCCCTCCTTCCTTTTCCTCTCGACTTGCCAGTCAATCCTGGGGCTTGAGCTATTGTACTGGCGCTCCAACACACAACGGTCCCACTCCGAGCCTGCCTGCCTGCCTGCCTGCCTGCCTGCCTATGCATGGGCCCCATACTCCAACGAGGCACATCATCATCCCCACCCCACCCCTTCTCTGAAAAGAAGGCAGTCTCTCTCGGGGCCAGCCAGCCTGGGCCGGTTTTCTCAGTCAGTCAGTGCGTGGTTTGTTTGTTCTTTTTTCCCCCATGCATTTCATGAGAGAAAACTGCAATTCACAAAACCACCACAGATGGCGCGCGTTAGCCGTAGACAAGATGAAGGGGGCGGCGGGAGGGGCAAAACACGGGTCGGGTCAGTCACTCACTCAGTCAGTCAGTCGTCACCTACCCGGCAGTGGGGAGTGAGAGTTCTGACATGCACATACATATAGGTTGTTATGATTCATTATTATCATCATTTGCTTTTCCTTTTCCTTTTAAAGGCCAGTCCTGCCTGGGGCTGGGGCTCCGAGCCTGAGCACCGTCGTCCCTGAGTTTCTTTATGCTCAAGGTCACTGCTCTACCACTCGAGCCCCTTCTGGCTTGTTCTGTTTAGGTGGTACTGAGGGATTGAACCCAGGGCTTCAAGCACGCTAAGACACATTCCCAGCCCAGTCCACCTCTGGGATTTATTTATTTATTTTTTTTTTTCCTGTCACCGCACCATAATGAGTCTGCACCGGGTTCTGCCCGCCCGGAACCAGAGGTACAGTACTGTCCTCTGGGAGCTCGTGCTCTTGCATGACACGGTTCTAATTCAGCCCCGAGGAAATCTTCACTAGGGCATTTCCCCCCAAGTCCACCTCCACTTCTGGCGTTTTCGGTGACCCATCGAGATTGAAGAGTCTCAAATGGACTTTCCTGCCCTGGCTGCCTATGAACCACTATCCTCAGGTCTCAGCCTCCTGGCTCAGCACCTCAGACGGATGGATGATGGGCAGTGAGCCACTGCTGCCACCGGCACCACCCGGCCGGTGAGCCTTTGCCTGGGTTTCTTTTTTTTTTTTTTTTTTCTTTACCGACCGGCCGAAAGGTTTGTGCCCTACCTGT
>NW_012318024.1:0-1887 GCF_000151885.1 Dipodomys ordii
TCACCTGCTTCTCCTTCTGCTTCAGGTTCTGCTTCTGCGTCTTCGCATTCTTATGCTTCTGCTTCTCCTGCTTCTGCTTCTTCTGCTTTCCCTCCTTCTCTTTATGCATCTCCTTCTGTTTCTGCTTCTCCTTCTGCTTCTGCTTCTTGTCCTTCTCCTGTTTCTTCTGCTTCTCCTGTTTCTGCATCTCCTGCTTCTCCTTCTGCTTCTCTTTCTGCTTCTCCTGCTGCTTTTCCGTCTCCTGCTCCTTCTTCTGCTTCTCTTTCTGCTTCTCATTCTGTTTCTCCTTCTCCTTCTCGTTCTTCTGCTTTTCCTTCTGCTTCTCCTTCTGCTTCTACATCTTCTGCTACAGCCTCTGCTTCTTCTGTTTCTTCTGCTTCTCCTTATGCTTCTCCTTCTGCTTTTGCTTCTCTTTCTGCTTCTGCTTCTCCTTCTGCTTCTCCAGATTCTGCTTCTTCTGCTTCTCCTGTATCTCCTTATGCTTCAGGTTCTGCTTCTGCTTCTTCGGCTTCTTCTGCTGCTCCTGCTTCTATTTGTGCTTTTCCTTCTGTTTCTCCTTCTCCTTCTGCTTCTTCTCCTTCTTATGTTTCTTCTGCTTCTGCTTCTCCTGCTTCTGCTTCTCCTACTTCTCGTTCTGCTTCTCTTTCTGCTTCTCTTTCTGCTTCTCTTTCTGCTTCTCCTTCTCCTTCTTCAGCTTCTCCTTCTGCTTCTCCTTCTCCTTCTGCTTCAATTTCTCCTTCTGCTTCTCATTCTGCTTCTGCGTGTTCCGTTTCTTCTGCTTCTCTTGCTTCTGCTTCTCCTGCTTCTCCTACTTCTCGTGCTGCTTTTCCTTCTGCGTCTCTTTCTGCTTCAGCTTATCCTTTTGCTTCTCCTACTCCTAATCCTTTCTCTTTCGCCTTCTCCTTCTTGTTCTTCTGCTTGTCCTGGTGCTTCTGCTTCTGCTTATTCTACTATTTCTGTTTCTTCTGCTTCTGCTTCAGATTGTGCTTCTTCTGTTTCTCCTTCTGCTTCAGATTCTGCTTCTGCTTGTTCGGCTTCTCCTGTTTCTTCTGCTTCTGCTTCTCCTGCTTCTTCTGGTTCTCCTGCTTCTCTTTCTGCTTCTCCTTCTGCTTCTGCTTCTCCTTCTGCTTCTGCTTCTGCTCTTCTCCTTCTTCTGTTTCTTTTGCTTCTGTTTCTTCTGCTTCTTCTTCTGTTTCTTCTGATTCTACTTCTGCTTCTCCTTCTTCTCCTTCTCTTTCTGCTTCTTCTGATTCTCCTGCTTCTCCTTCTTGTTCTCCTTCTGTTTCTGCTTCTCTTTCTGCTTCTGCTTCTCCTTCTGCTGCTCCTTCTCCTTCTCCTTCTTCTGCTTCTCTCACTGCTTCTGCTTCTGCTTCTTTTGCTTATTCTTTTTCTTCTGCTTCAGCTTCTCCTGCTTCTGCTTCTTCTCCTTCTACTGCTTCTCCTTATACTTCTCCTTATGCTTCTCCTTATGCTTCTCCTTGTGCGTCTTCTTCTTCTTCTTCGTCTTCTTCTCTTTCTTCTGCTTCTGCTTTTCCTGCTTCTTCTGCTTCTACTGCTTCTCTTTCTGCTTCTCATTCTGCTTCTGCTTCTCTTTCTGCTTATCCTATTGCTTCTGCGGCTCTTCCTTCTCCTCCTTCTTCTACTTCTCCTTCTGCTTCTGCTTCTTCTGCTTCTCCTGCTTCTCCTTCTGCATCTTCTTCTGCTTCTGCTTCTCTTTCTGATGTTTCTTCTGCTTCTGTTTCTCCTTCTGCTTCTCCTGCTTCTCCTTCTGATTCTCCTTCTGCTTCTCCTTCTGTTTCTCCTTCTCCTTCTCGTTCTTCTGCTTTTCCTTCTGCTTCTCCTTCTGCTTCTGCTGCAAGTGCTACTGCTTCTGATCTTCTGTTCTGA
>NW_012318025.1:0-1886 GCF_000151885.1 Dipodomys ordii
CACTTTCTGCTTCTCATTCTGTTTCTCCTTCTCCTTCTCCTTCTCGTTCTTCTGCTTTTCCTTCTGCTTCTCCTTCTGCTTCTACATCTTCTGCTACTGCCTCTACTTCTTCTGTTTCTTCTGCTTCTCCTTATGCTTCTCCTTCTGCTTTTGCTTCTCTTTCTGCTTCTGCTTCTCCTTCTGCTTCTCCAGATTCTGCTTCTTCTGGTTCTCCTGTATCTCCTTATGCTTCAGGTTCTACTTCTGCTTCTTCGGCTCCTCCTGCTTCTGCTTCTCCTGCTGCTGCTTCTTCTGCTGCTCCTGCTTCTATTTCTGCTTTTCCTTCTGTTTCTGCTTCTGCTTCTTCTCCTTCTTATGTTTCTTCTGCTTCTGCTTCTCCTGCTTCTGCTTCTCCTGCTTCTCGTTGTGCTTCTCTTTCTGCTTCTCTTTCTGCTTCTCCTTCTCCTTCTTCTGCTTCTCCTTCTGCTTCTGCTTCTCCTTCTGCTTCAATTTCTCCTTCTGCTTCTCATTCTGCTTCTGCGTCTTCTGTTTCTTCTGCTTCTCTTGCTTCTGCTTCTCCTGCTTCTCCTACTTCTCGTGCTGCTTCTCCTTCTGCGTCTCTTTCTGCTTCTGCTTATCCTTTTGCTTCTCCTACTCCTAATCCTTCTCTTTCGCCTTCTCCTTCTTGTTCTTCTGCTTGTCCTGGTGCTTCTGCTTCTGCTTATTCTACTATTTCTGTTTCTTCTGCTTCTGCTTTAGATTGTGCTTCTTCTGTTTCTCTTTCTGCTTCAGATTCTGCTTCTGCTTCTTCGGCTTCTCCTGTTTCTTCTGCTTCTGCTTCTCCTGCGTCTTCTGCTTCTCCTGCTTCTCTTTCTGCTTCTCCTTCTGCTTCTGCTTCTCCTTCTGCTTCTGCTTCTGCTCTTCACCTTCTTCTGTTTCTTTTGCTTCTGTTTCTTCTGCTTCTTCTTCTTCTGTTTCTTCTGACTCTACTTCTGCTTCTCCTTCTTCTCCTTCTCTTTCTGCTTCTTCTGATTCTCCTGCTTCTCCTTCTTGTTCTCCTTCTGTTTCTGCTTCTCTTTCCGCTTCTGCTTCTCCTTCTGCTGCTCCTTCTCCTTCTCCTTCTTCTGCTTCTCTCACTGCTTCTACTTCTGGTTCTTTTGCTTATTCTTTTTCTTCTGCTTCAGCTTCTCCTGCTTCTGCTTCTTCTCCTTCTACTGCTTCTCCTTATACTTCTCCTTATGCTTCTCCTTATGTGTCTCCTTATGCTGCTGCTTCTGCTTCTTCTTCTTCTTCTTCGTCTTCTTCTCTTTCTTCTGCTTCTGCTTTTCCTGCCTCTTCTGCTTCTACTGCTTCTCTTTCTGCTTCTTGTCCTTCTCCTGTTTCTTCTCCTTCTGCTTCTCCTGCTTCTGCTTCTTCTGCTTTTCCTGCTTCTCTTTCTGCTTCTCCTTCTGCTTCTCCTTCTGGTTCTGCTCCTTCTCCTTCTTCTGTTTCTTCTTCTTCTGCTTCTCCCGCTTCTGCTTCTTCTGCTTCTCCTGCTTCTCGTTCAGCTTCTCTTCGTCGACTTCTCTTTCTATTTCTGCTTTTGCTTCTTCTGATTCTTCTCCTTCTTCTTCTCCTTCTGCTTCTGCGTCTTCTGCATTTCCTGCTTCTCCTTCTGCATCTCCTTCTGCTTGTGCTTTTCCTTCTGCTTCTTCTTCTGCTCCGGCTTCTCCTTCTCCTTCTTCTGCTTCTCCGTCTGCTTCTGTTTCTTGTGCTTTTCCTGCTTCTCCTTCTGCTTCTCCTTCTATTTCTCCTTCTCGTTCTTCTGCTATTCCTTCTGCTTCTCTTTCTTCTTCTGCATCTTCAGCTTCTTCTGCTAATGATTCTGCTTCTTCTGTTTCTTCTGCTTCTCCTTCTGCTTTTGCTTC
>NW_012318026.1:0-1886 GCF_000151885.1 Dipodomys ordii
TCATATCGATGCTGTGTCCCGCTGGGTCCCGCTGTGTCCTCTCTGTGTACCCCGCTGTGTCCCACTGTGTCCCCCGCTGTGTCCCGCTGTGTCCCCTGCTGTGTCACACGCTGTGTCCCTGTTGTGCCCCGCTGTGTCCCACTGTGTCCCGCTGTGTCCTGCTGTGTCCCCCGCTGAGTCCCGCTGTGTACCCGCTGTGTCCCAATGTGTCCTCGCTGGGTCCCCTGCTGTGTCCCGCTGTGTCCTCGCTGTGTCCCCCGCTGTGTCCCGCTGTGTCCCTCTGTGGCCCCTGCTGTATCCCCTGCTCTGTCCCACTGTGTCACCCGCTGTGTCCCGGCTGTGTCCCCGCTGTGTCCCGCTGTGTCCCGCTGTATTCCACTCTGTCCCCTGCTGTGTCCCGCTTTGTCCCCCCTGTGTCCCCTGCTGTGTCCCGCTGTATCCCCCGCTGTGTCCCGCTGTGTCCACGTTGTCCCCTGGTGGGTCCCCGCTGTCCCCTTCTGTGTCCCCGCTGTACCCGCTGTGTCCCGCTGTGTCCCTCTGTGTTCCCCACTGTGTCCCTCTGTATTCCCCGCTGTGTCCCGCTGTGTCCCACGCTGTGTCCCGCTGTGTCCCCTGCTGTGTTTCTGCTGTGTCCCGCTGTTTCCCGCTGTGACCCTGCTGAGTCCTGCTGTTTCCCCGCTGTGTCCCGCTTTGTCGTCGCTGTGTCCCCCGCTGTGTCCCACTATGTCCCCCGCTGTGTCCCGCTGTGTCCCGCTGTGTCCCTGCTGTGTCCCGCTGTGTCCCCCGCTTTGTCCCCGCTGTGTCCCGCTGTGTCCTCACTGTGTCCCCCGTGTGTCCCGCTGTGTACCCCGCTCTGTCCCTCTGTGTCCCGCTCTGTCCCTACTGTGTCCCGATGTGTCCCGCTGTGTACCCGCTGTGTGCCCGCTGTGTCCTGCTGTGTACCCCACTGTGTCCAGCGGTGTCACCGCTGTGTCCCGCTGTGTCCTTTCTCTGTCCCCCGCTGTCACCTGCTCTGTCCCCCGCTGTGTCCCGCTGTGTCCCACTATGTCCCCTGCTTTGTGCCGCTGTTTCCCCACAGTGTCCCCGCTGTGTCCTGTTGTGTCACATTGTGTCCCGTGGTGTTCCACTTTGTCCCCTCCTGTGTCCCCCGCTGAGTGCCGCTTTGTCCCCGTTGTGTCCCGCTGTGTCCCCCGCTCTGTCCCCTGCTGTGTTCCGCTGTGTCCACCTCTGTGTCCCGCTGTGTCCTGCTGTGTCCCCCGCTGTGTCCCGCTGTATTCCCCTGTATTCCGTGGTGTCCCGTTTGTCACCCGCTGTGTCCCCTGCTGAGTCCCCGCTTTGTCCCCGCTGTGACCCCCTGTGTCCCGCTGTGTCCCGCTATGGCCCCCACTGTGTCCCGTTGTGTCCCCAGCTATGTACCCCGCTGTGTCCCCGCTGTATCGACGCTGTGTCCCGCTGGGTCCCGCTGTGTACTGCTGTGTCCCACGCTGAGTCCCGCTGTGTCCCCACTGTGTCCCAATGTGTCCTCACTGTGTCCCCCGCTGTGTCCCGCTCTGTCAACCCTGTGTCCCCCGCTGTGTCCCGCTCTGTCCCGCTGTTTCCCCTGCTGTGTCCCCTGCTCTGTCCCACTGTGTCCCGCGCTGTGTCCCTGCTGTGTCCCCGCTCTGTCCCACTGTGTCCCGCTGTGTCTCCCGCTGATTCCCGCTGTGTCCCAGATGTGTCCCGCTGAGTCCTCGCTGTGTCCCCTGCTGTGTCCCGCTTTGTTCCCCCTGTGTCCCCCGCTGTGTCCCGCTGTGTCCCCTGCTGTGTCCCCGAGGTGTCCCGCTGTGTCCCGCTGTGACCGTGTTGAGTCCCGCTGTGTCCCCGCTGTGTCCCGCTTTGTCATCGCT
>NW_012318027.1:0-1886 GCF_000151885.1 Dipodomys ordii
TTGGGGTGACTCAGCAGGATACAGCTTTACACAGCGGGATACAGCGGGACACATCGGGGGACACAGTGGGGACTGAGCAGGGTACTCAGCAGGGGTCATAGAGGGTCCCAGCGGGACACAGCGTGGGACTCATGGGGGACATTTGTGGGACATTGCGGTAGACATAGTTGAGGACACAGCGTGACACAGCTGAACTCAGCAGGACACAGTTGGGACACAGCAGTTGACATAGCGGTACTCAGAGTGGGTCAAGCGGGGACACAGTGGGGGACACGAGGGGACAATGCGGGACACAGCGGGGGACACAGCGATGATAAAGCGGGACACAGCGGGGACACAGCGGGACTCAACACGGTCACAGCGGGACACAGCGGGACACAGCGGGACACTTTGTGGACATAGCAAGGGACACAGCGGGACACAGCGGGGGACACAGTGGGACACAGAGGGTGACACAGGGGGAACAAAGCGGGACACAGCAGGGGACACAGCGAGGACTCAGCGGGACACATTTGGGACACAGCGGGAATCAGCGGGAGACACAGCGGGACACAGTGGGACAGAGCGGGGACACAGCAGGGACACAGCGGGGGACACAGTGGGACAGAGCAGGGGACACAGCAGGGGAAACAGAGGGACAGAGCGGACACAGCGGGGGACACAGGGTTGGCAGAGCGGGACACAGCGGGGGACACAGTGAGGACACATTGGGACAAAGTGGGGACACAGCGGGATTCAGCGTGGGACACAGCAGTACACAGCGGGACCCAGCGGGTCACAGCGTCGATACAGCGGGGACACAGCGGGGTACATAGCTGGGGACACAACGGGACACAGTGGGGGCCATAGCGGGACAAAGCGGGACACAGCGGGACACAGGGGGTCACAGCGGGGACAAAGCGGGAACTCAGCAGGGGACACAGCGGGTGACAAACGGGACACCACGGAATACAGGGGAATACAGCGGGACACAGCGGGGGACACAGCAGGACACAGCAGGACACAGAGGTGAACACAGCGGAACACAGCAGGGGACAGAGCGGGGGACACAGCGGGACACAACGGGGACAAAGCAGCACTCAGCGGGGGACACAGGAGGGGACAAAGTGGAACACCACGGGACACAATGTGACACAACAGGACACAGCGGGGACACTGTGGGGAAACAGCGGGACAAAGCAGGGGACATAGTGGGACACAGCGGGACACAGCGGGGGACAGAGCAGGTGACAGCGGGGGACAGAGAAAGGACAGAGCGGGACACAGCGGTGACACCGCTGGACACAGTGGGGTACACAGCAGGACACAGCGGGCACACAGCGGGGACACAGCAGGACACATCGGGACACAGTGGGAGAGAGCGGGACACAGAGGGACACAGCGGGGTACACAGCGGGACACACGGGGGACACAGTGAGGACACAGCGGGACACAGCGGGGACAAAGCGGGGGACACAGCTGGACACAGCAGGGACACAGCGGGACACAGCGGGACACAGCGGGGGACATAGTGGGACACAGCGGGGGACACAGCGACGACAAAGCGGGACACAGCGGGGAAACAGCAGGACTCAGCAGGGTCACAGCGGGACACAGCGGGACACAGCAGGGACACAGCAGGGGACACAGCGGGACACAGCGTGGGACACAGCGGGACACAGCGGGGAATACAGAGGGACACAGTGGGGAACACAGTGGGACACAGCGGGATACAGCGGGTACAGCGGGGACACAGAAGGGGACAGCTGGGACCCACCAGGGGACAACGTGGACACAGCGAGACACAGCGGGGGACACAGCGGGACACAGCGGGGGACACAGGGGGGACAAAGCGGGACACAGCGGGGGACACAGTGGAATACAACAGGACACAGCGGGGACACAGC
>NW_012318028.1:0-1886 GCF_000151885.1 Dipodomys ordii
ATCACCCCTACTGTCTCCCTCTCTGTCCCCTGCTGTGTTTCACGCTTTGTCCCCGCTGTGTCCCACTGTGTACCGCTGTGTCCGGCTGTGCCCCCACTGTGTCCCGTTGTGTCCACAGCTGTGTACCACGCTGTGTACCACGCTGTGTAACGCTGTGTCCCCGCTGTATCGACGCTGTGTCCTGCTGTGTCCCGCTGTGTCCTCGCTGTGTTCCCCGCTGTGTCCCGCTGTGTCCACCGCTGTGTCCCCCGCTGTGTACTCGCTGTGTCCTCACTGGGACCACCACTGTGTGTCGCTGTGTCCACCGCTGTGTCCCACTGTGTCCAGCTGTGTCCCGCTTTGTCCCCGCTGTGTCCCGCTGTGTCCCGCTGTGTCCCCGCTGTGTGCCTGCTGAGTCCCGCAGTGTCTCCCGCTTTTTCCCGCTGTGTCCCACTATGTCCCCGCTGTGTCCCGCTGTGTCCCGCTGTGTCCCAGCTGTGTGCCCGCTCTGTCCCGCTGTGTATCCCGCTGTGTCCAGTTGTGTCACCGCTGTGTCTCGCTTTGGCCACTCTCTGTCTCCGCTGTCCCCCGCTGGGTCCCCCGCTGTGGCCCGCTGTGGCCCGCTGTGTCCCCCGCTTTGTCCTGCTGTGTCCCGCAGTGTCCCCGCTGTGTCCCGCTGTGTAAAACTGTGTCCGGTGGTGTCCCACTTTGTCCCACGCTGTGTCCCCGGTGAGTCCCCTCTGTGTCGCCGCTGTGTCCCCCTATGTCCTCGCTGTGTCCCCCGCTGTCTCCCGCTTTGTCCCTCTCTGTGTTCCGCTGTGTCCCACTGTGTCCCCGCTGTGTCCCCCGCTGCTCCCGCTGTGTCCCGCTGTGTCCCGCTGTGTCCCTGATGTATCGACGCTGTCTCCTGCTGGGTCCCGCTGTGGCCTCGATGTGTTCCCCGTTGTGTCCCGCTGTGTCCCCAGCTGTGTCTCCCGCTGTGTTCTGCTGTGTCCTCGCTGGGTCCCCTGCTGTGTCCCGCTGTGACACCCGCTGTGTTCCGCTTTGTCCCGCTATGTCCCGCTGTGTCCCCGCTGTGTGCCCGCTGTGTCCAGTTGTGTACTCTGTTGTGTCCAGCTGTGTCACCGTTGTGTCTCGCTTTGGCCCCTCTCTGTCTCCGCTGTCCCCCGCTGTGTCCCCCGCTGTGTCCCGCTGTGTCCCCCGCTTTGTCCCGCTGAGTCCCATCTGTGTCGCCGCTGTGTCCCGCTGTGTCCTCGCTGTGTCCCCGGCTGTCTGCCGCTTTGTCCCCGCTGTGTCCCTAGCTGTGTCCCTAGCTGTGTCCCGCTGTGTCCCCCGCTTTGTCCCGCTGAGTCCCATCTGTGTCGCCGCTGTGTCCCACTATGTTCCCGCAGTGTCCCCGCTGTGTCCCGCTGTGTCCCGCTGTGTCCTCGCTGTGTCCCCCGAGTGTCCCGTTGGGTCCCCAGCTGTGCACCCCACTGTGTCCCGCTGTGTCCCCGCTGTAACGGCGCTGGGTCCCGCTGGGTCCCGCTATGTCCTCCCTGTGTTCCCCGCTGTGTCCCGCTGTGTCCCCCGCTGTGTCCCGCTGTGTCTCACTGTGTCCCGCTGTGTCCTCGCTGTGTTCTCTGCTGTATCCCGATGTGTCCCCCGCTGAGTCCCCGTTGTGTCCCTGCTGTGTCCCAATGTGTCCTCGCTGTGTCCCCCGCTGTGTCCCGCTGTATCCTCCCTGTGTCCCCCGCTGTGTCCTGCTGTGTCCCGCTGTGTCCCCCGCTGTGTTCCCCGCTGTGTACCGCTGTGTCCCCCGCAGTGTCAGCGCTGTGTCCCGCTGTGTCCTCGCTGTGTCCCCCGCTGTCTCCCGCTCTGTACCCCGCTGTGTCTCAAGCTTTGGGCCTGCTGTGTCCCACTGTGTC
>NW_012318029.1:0-1886 GCF_000151885.1 Dipodomys ordii
ATCACTGTTTCTCCTGCCTGAATTTCTAATTCTACTTCTTCTGCTGCTTCTCCTTCTGCTTCTACTTCTGATTCTGATTCTGCTTCTTCTGCTTCTTCTCTTTCGGCTTCTCCTGCTTCTGCTTCTTGTGCTTCTCCTGCTTCTCTTTCTGCTTCTCATTCCGCTTCTGCTTCTCCTTCTGCTTCTGCTTCTCCTCCTTCTCCTTCTCCTACTTCTGCTTCTCCTTCATCTTCTGCTTCTTCTGCTTCTCCTTCTGCATCTCCTTCTGCTTGTGCTTGGCCTTATGCTTCTTCTTCTGCCTCTGCTTCTCCTTCTCCTTCTTTTGCTTCTCCTTTTGCTTCTGCTTCTTCTGCTTTTCCTGCTTCTCCTTCTGCTTCTTCTGCTTTTCCTTCTGCATATTTTTCTGCTTCTCCTTCTCCTTCTCCTTCTTCTGCTTCTCCTTCTTATTCTTCTTCTACTTCTTCTTCTTCTGCTTTACCTGCTTCTCTTTCTGCTTCTCCTTCTGCTTCTCCTTCTGTTTCTCCTTCTCCTTCTTGTTCTTCTGCTTTTCCTTCTGCTTCTCGTTCTGCTTGTGCTACAACTGCTACTGCTTCTACTTCTTCTGTTTCTTCTGCTTCTCCTTCTGCTTTTGATTCTCTTTCTGCTTCTGCTTCTCCTTCTGATTCTCATTCTGCTTGTCCAGATTCTGCTTCTTCTGCTTATCCTGCTTCTCCTTCTCCCTGAGGTTCTCCTTCTGCTTCTTCGGATTCTTATGCTTCTGCTTCTCCTGCTTCTGCTTCTTCTGCTTCCCCTCCTTCTCTTTCTGCTTCTCCTTCTGCTTCTGCTTCTTGTCCTTCTCCTGTTTCTTCTGCTTGTTCTTCTACTGTTTCTGCATTTCCTGCTTCTCCTTCTGCTGCTCTTTCTGTTTCTCCTGTTGCTTTTCCTTCTACTGCTCCTTCTTCTGCTTCTCTTTCTGCTTCTACTCCTATTTCTCCTTCTCCTTCTCCTTCTAGTTCTTCTGCTTTTCCTTCTGCTTCTACTTCTGCTTCTGAATCTTCTGCTTCTTCTGCTACTGCCTCTGCTTCTTCTGTTTCTTCTGCTTCTCCTTCTGCTTTTGCTTCTCTTTCTGCTTCTGCTTCTCCTTCTGCTTCTCCAGATTCTGCTTCTTCTGCTTCTCCTGCTTCTCCTTCTGCTTCTGCTTCTTATGCTTCTCCTGCTTCTCCTTCTGCATCTTCTTCTGCTTCTGTTTCTCCTTCTCCTTCTTCTGCTTCTCCTTCTGATTCTCCTTCTGCTTCTTCTTCTTCTGCTTTACCTGCTCCTCTTTCTGCTTCTCCTTCTACTTCTCCTTCTATTTCTCCTTCTCCTTCCTGTTTTTCTGCTTATCCTTCTGTTTCTGCAACACCTGCTACTGCTTCTACTTCTTCTGTTTCTTCTGCTTCTCCTTCTGCTTTTGATTCTCTTTCTGCTTCTGCTTCTCTTTCTGCTTCTCATTCTGCTTCTAAAGATTCTGCTTCTTCTACTTCTCCTGCTTCTCCTTCTGCTTCAGGTTCTGCTTCTGCGTCTTCGCATTCTTATGCTTCTGCTTCTCCTGCTTCTGCTTCTTCTGCTTTCCCTCCTTCTCTTTCTGCTTCTCCTTCTGTTTCTGCTTCTCCTTCTGCTTCTGCTTCTTGTCCTTCTCCTGTTTCTTCTGCTTCTGCTTCTCCTGTTTCTGCATCTCCTGCTTCTCCTTCTGCTTCTCCTGCTGCTTTTCCTTCTCCTGCTCCTTCTTCTGCTTCTCTTTCTGCTTCTCATTCTATTTCTCCTCCTCCTTCTCCTTCTAGTTCTTCTGCTTTTCCTTCTGCTTCTCCTTCTGCTTCTACATCTTCTGCTACTGCCTATACTTCTTCTGTTTCTTCTGCTTCTCCTTA
>NW_012318030.1:0-1886 GCF_000151885.1 Dipodomys ordii
TCAGCTTCTCTTTCAGCTTCTGCATCATCTGCTTCTCCAGCTTCTCCTTCTACATCACCTTCTGATTGAGCTTGTCCTTATGAATCTTCTGCCTCTGATTCTCCATCTCCTTCATTTGCTCCACCTTTTGCTTCTGCTTCTTCTACATTTCCTGCTTCTCTATCTGCTTCTGCTTCATCTGCTTCTCCTTCTGCATCTTCTGATGCTTCTGCTTCTCCTTCTCCTTCTTCTGCTTCTCCTTCTGATTCTCCTTCTGCTTCTACTTATGCTTTACCTGCTTCTCTTTCTGCTTCTCCTTCTGCTTCTCATTCAGTATCTACTTCTACATCTTGTTCTTCTGCTTTTCCTTCTGCTTTTCCTACTGCTTCTGCTACAACTGCTACTGCTTATACTTCTTCTGTTTCTTCTTCTTCTGTTTCTTCTGCTTCTCCTTCTGCTTTTGATTCTCTTTCTGCTTCTGCTTCTCCTTCTGCTTCTCATTCTGCTTCTCCAGATTCTGATTTTTCTGCTTCTCCTGCTTCTCCTTCTGCTTCAGGTTCTGCTTCTGCTTCTTCGGATTCTTATTCTTCTGCTTCTCCTGCTTCTGCTTCTTCTGCTTCCCCTCCTTCTCCTTCTGCTTCTCCTTCTGCTTCTGCTTCTTGTCCTTCTCCTGTTTCTTCTGCTTGTTCTTCTCCTGTTTCTGCATTTCCTGCTTCTCCTTCTGCTGCTCTTTCTTTTTCTCCTGCCGCTTTTCTTTCTACTGCTCCTTCTTCTGCTTCTCTTTCTGCTTCTACTCCTGTTTCTCCTTCTCCTTCTCCTTCTAGTTCTTCTGCTTTTCCTTCTGCTTCTGAATCTTCTGCTTCTTCTGATACTGCCTCTGGTTCTTCTGTTTCTTCTGCTTCTCCTTCTGCTTTTGCTTCTATTTCTGCTTCTGCTTCTCCTTCTGCTTCTCCAGATTCTGCTTCTTCTGCTTCTCCTTCTGCTTCAGGTTCTGCTTTAGCTTTTTCGGCTTCTGCTGCTTCTGCTTCTCCTGCTGCTGCTTCTTCTGCTTCTCCTGCTTCTCTTTCTGCTTTTCCTTCTGTTTCTGCTTCTCCTTCTGCTTCTGCTTCTTCCCCTTCTTCTGTTTCTTCTGCTTCGGCTTCTCCAGCTTCTGCTTCTCCTGCTTCTCGTTCTGCTTCTCTTTCTGCTTCTCTTTCTCCTTCTCCTTGTCCTTCTCTTTCTTCTGCTTCTTCTTCTGCTTCTGCTTCTCCTTCTGCTTCTGCTTCAATTTCTCCTTCTGCTTCTGCGCCTTCTGTTTCTTCTGCTTCTCCTGCTTCTTCTTCTCCTGCTCCTACTTCTCGTGCTGCTTCTCCTTCTGCGTCTCTTTCTGGTTCTGCTTATCCTTTTGCTTCTCCTACTCCTAATCCTTCTCTTTCGCCTTCTCCTTCTTCTTCTTCTGTTTCTCCTTGTGCTTCTGCTTCTGCTTATTCTACTATTTCTGTTTCTTCTGCTTCTGCTTCCGATTGTGCTTCTTCTGTTTCTCCTTCTGCTTCAGATTCTGCTTCTGCTTCTTCGGCTTCTCCTGTTTCTTCTGCTTCTTCTTCTCCTGCTTCTTCAGCTTCTCCTGCTTCTCTTTCTGCTTCTCCTTCTGCTTCTGCTTTTCCTTCTGCTTCTGCTTCTGCTCTTCTCCTTCTTCTGTTTCTTTTGCTTCTGTTTCTTCTTCTTCTGTTACTTCTGATTCTACTTCTGCTTCTCCTTCTTCTACTTCTCTTTCTGTTTTACTTCTGCTTCTTCTGATTCTCCTGCTTCTCCTTTTGTTCTACTTCTGTTTCTGCTTCTCTTTCTGCTTCTTCTTCTCCTTCTTCTGCTCCTTCTCCTTCTCCTTCTTCTGCTTCTCCCACTGCTTCTGCTTCTGCTTCTTTTGCTTA
>NW_012318031.1:0-1886 GCF_000151885.1 Dipodomys ordii
CCCCAAGCTTTAGGCAAGGGAGGGATGAGAGATGGGGAGAATGGGACGAAGTGTCAATGACTCTGACTCAGTCATGATAAGACACAGGGGACTGTACCTGTAGCACGGGGCGGGCAGGAATCAGGACAGCCTGATTATAGTGAGGCTTTGCCTTTTTCTCAGACTTTAGCTTTCCCATGTGCAAAAATCCTAGCGCATTTTATTTTTATTTAATTTGTGTTTGTGTGTGCACGCTAGCCCTGGGGTTTGAACTCAGGGCCTAGGCTTTTTGCTCAAGGCTAGCACTCTACCACTTGAGCCACAGCTCCACTTCAGCATTTTATTTTATTTTGTCGGTCATGGGGCCTGAACTCTGGGCCTGGGTGCTGTCCTTCAGCTCTCAGCTCAAGGCTAGTGCTCTTCCACTTGAGCCACAGCGCCACTGCCAGCTTTTTTTGTTTATGTGGTGCTGAGGAATCGAACCCAGGGCCTCATGCATGTGAGCACTCTACCACTGAGCCACCTTCCCAGCCCCTACATCAGCATTTTTTTTAAAGTTAATTGGAGATAAGTTTCCCAGGCTTTCCCACTGCAACTAACTTCAAACCAGGATCCTCAGATCTCAGCCTCCTGAGTAGTTAGGATTACAGGCAGGAGCCACCAACACCTGGCTTGAACCTCCCCCTCCGCTACACATCGGCTGGCGGTCGAAACCCCGCCCTCCCCTCTCCCCGTCGTCATGGCTACGACAGAGGAAAAGCAAATGATGATAATAATGAATCATAACAACCTATATGTATGTGTATGTCAGAACTCTCACTCCCCACTGCCGGGTAGGTGAGGACTGACTGACTGAGTGAGTGACTGACCCGACCCGTGTTTTGCCCCTCCCGCCGCCCCATCCACCTTGTCGACGGCGAACGCGCGCCATCTAGCGGTGGTTTTGTGAATTGCAGTTTTCTCTCATGAAATGCATGGGGGAAAAAAAGAACAAACAAACCAAGCACTGACTGACTGAGAAAACCGGCCCAGGCTGGCTGGCCCCGAGAGAGACTGCCTTCTTTTCAGAGAAGGGGTGGGGTGGGGATGATGATGTGCCTCGTTGGAGTATGGGGCCCATGCATAGGCAGGCAGGCAGGCTCGGAGTGGGACCGTTGTGTGTTGGAGCGCCAGTACAGTAGCAGTAGCTCAAGCCCCAGGATTGACTGGCAAGTCGAGAGGAAAAGGAGGGAGGGAGTGCGGGCGGGCGGGCGGGCGGGCGGAAACGAGAGAGAGAGAGAGAGAGACAGACAGACAGACAGACAGACAGACAGACAGAGACAAAGAGAGACACAGAGAGAGAAATAGAGAAACAGAAACAGAGAGACAAGAGACAGAGACGTGGTGAATTGGTCCGGCTGGACTACATACATGCTCTGTCGCGTCCGATCTTTGAGTTTCCTCAAAGATGCACGCACGCACACACACAGATACACTGAGATGCCCTCTGCCCCCTCTACTCTCCTCTCCAATTCCCCCGCCCCCACCCCCCTCCCCCCCCCGTCAGGCACCAGAAATGAGATCCCTCCCCTTCGCCTATTGCGTCAATTACAAACAAAAGGGAGCGTGAGATTCAAGCAAATTTGTTTTATTTTGTTCCGAGGGTAGGGTTGTGGATTTTGGTGCGGGGGGGGGTCGGAGGTCGTGGTCGTGGTCGAGTAATCGCCTGCGGAGGGGGGTGAGGATGGACGGTTACGCCACCTGCATGGATGGCTCGCGTTCCCCTCTGGCTGTCTGGTTGCCGCTGAGTGCTTCAGATATCACCATCCGGTCAGGAAGCAGGGGCTGGAAGATAAAGAGATATTAAAGAGATAATTAGGAGCAGGACTCCAGGGAAGCCCGAAGGCGGGGGGGGGGCGGGGGGAGGG
>NW_012318032.1:0-1886 GCF_000151885.1 Dipodomys ordii
CAGTGGGAAGAGCGGAGACACAGGGGGACACAGGGGGCGACACAGAGGGTACACAGCGGGACACAGCGGGACAGAGCGGGGACACAGCGGGGACAAAGCGGGGGACACAGTGGGGGACACAGCGGTGAACAAAGGGGGACACAGCAGGACTCAGCTGCGGACACATCAAAGGACACAGCGGGTGACACAGCGGAGGAAACAGCGGGAAACAGCGGGGGACACAGAGAGGACACAGCAGGACACAGCGCGGGACACAGCAGGACACAGCGGGGTACACAGAGGCAGACACAGCGGTACACATCGGGACACAGCGGGGACACAGCGGGACACAGTGGGGACACAGCAGGAAACAGCGGGGACACAGCGGGGACAGAGCGGGGGACACAGTGGGACATAGCGGGACACAGTGGAGACAAAGCGGGGACACAGTGAGACACAGCGAGGACACAGCGGGACACAGCGGAGGACACAGCGGGGGACAGCGGTGACACACCGGCGTACCGCGGGGACACAGCGTGACACAGCGGGACACAGCGGGGGACACAGTGGGACACACTGGGGACACAGCCGGGGACACAGCGAGACACAGCTGGGGACACAGCGAGGACACAGCGGGACACAGCGGGGGACACAGCAGGGGACAGCGGGGACACACATGCAGACAGCGGGGACACAACGGGACACAGCGGGGGACATCGGGGACACAGCGGGACACAGCAGGACACAGCAGGGACACAGCAGGGACAAAGCGGGTCACAGCAGGGACACAGTGTGGGACACAGCGAGGACACAGCGGGACACAGAGGGAAACACAGAGAGGATACAGCGTGACACATGGGGACACAGCGGGACACAGCGGGGACACAGAGAGGACACAGCGGGACACAAAGGGGGACACAGCGTTACACAGCGGGGACACAGCGGGACACAGCGGGGACACAGCAGGGGACACAGCGGGTCACAGCGGGGAAATAGTGGGGGACACAGCGGGATACAGGACACAGCGAGGACACAGCGGGACACAGGAGGACACAGCGAGGACACGGCGGGGACACAGCTGGGGACACAGTGGGACACATCTGGGGATACAGTGGGACACAGCAGGGGATACAGCGAGGACACAGAGGGGACATAGGGGGACAATGCAAGACACAGTGGGACACAGCGGGGACAGAGGGACATAGCAGTTACACAGCGAGGACACACCATGGACACAGAGGGACACAGCGGGGACACAGTGGGGACACAGCTTGGGACACAGTAGGGGACACAGCGGTAAACAGCGGGGGACACAGCGGGGACACAGCAAAGAACAAAGCGGGACACAGCGGGGGACACAGGGGAACACAGCGGGACACAGCCGGACACAGCTGGGGACACAGCGGGTGACACAGCGGGTAAAACAGCGGGAACCAGCGGGGGACACAGGGAGGACACAGCAGGACACAGCGGTGGACCCAGCGAGGACACAGCGGGACACAAATGGGGACACAGCAAGGACACAGCGGGACACAGCGGGAAAGAGTAGGGACACAGCGGGGGACACAGCCGGGGACACAGCGGGACACAGCAGGATACACAGCGGGGACACAGCGGGACACAGTGGGGACACAGTGGGACAAAGCGGGACACATCGGGCAACACAGCAGGACACAGCACGGTACACAGCGGGACACAGCGGGGCACAAAGGGACACAGCAGGGACACAGCGGGGTCACAGCGGGACACAAAGGGGGACACAGCGTTACACAGCGGGGACACAGGGGGACACAGCGGGGACACAGCAGGGGACACAGCTGGACACAGAGGGGAACAAAGGGGGCACACAGCAGGACACAGTGGGACACAGTGGGGTACACAGCGATACACAGCAGGGACACAGCAGG
>NW_012318033.1:0-1885 GCF_000151885.1 Dipodomys ordii
TCCTACTCCTATCCTTCTCTCTCGCCTTCTCCATCTTCTTCTTCTGCTTCTCCTGCTGCTTCTGCTTCCGCTTATTCTACTATTTCTATTTCTGCTTCTGCTTCTCCTTCTGCTTCTCCAGATTCTGCTTCTTCTGCTTCTCCTGCTTCTCCTTATGCTTCAGGTTCTGCTTTTGCTTTTTCGGCTTCTTCTGCTTCTGCTTCTCCTGCTGCTGCTTCTTCTGCTTCTCCTGCTTCTCTTTCTGCTTTTCCTTCTGTTTCTGCTTCTCCTTCTGCTTCAGCTTCTTCTCCTTCTTCTGTTTCTTCTGCTTCTGCTTCTCCTGCTTCTGCTTCTCCTGCTTCGGCTTCTCCAGCTTCTCGTTCTGCTTCTCGTTCTGGTTCTCCTTCTCTTTCTCCTTCTTCTGCTTCTCCTTCTGCTTTTGCTTCTCCTTCTGCTTCTGCTTCAATTTCTCCGTCTGCTTCTCATTCTGCTTCTGCGTCTTCTAATTCTTCTGCTTCTCCTGCTTCTGCTTCTCCTGCTTCTCCTACTTCTCGTGCTGCTTCTCCTTCTGCGTCTCTTTCTGCTTCTGCTTATCCTTTTGCTTCTCCTACTCCTAATCCTTCTCTTTCGCCTTCTTCTTCTTCTTATAATTCTCCTGGTGCTTCTGCTTCTGCTTATTCTACTATTTCTGTTTCTTCTTCTTCTGCTTCAGATTGTGCTTCTTCTGTTTCTCCTTCTGCTTCAGGTTCTGGTTCTGCTTCTTCGGCTTCTCCTGTTTCTTCTGCTTCTGCTTCTCCTGCTTCTTCTGCTTCTCCTGCTTCTCTTTCTGTTTCTCCTTCTGCTTCTGCTTCTCCTTCTGCTTCTGCTTCTGCTCTTCTCCTTCTTCTGTTTTTTTTGCTTCTGTTTCTTCTTCTTTTTCTTCTGTTTCTTCTGATTGTACTTCTGCTTCTCCTTCTCTTTCTGCTTCTTCTGATTCTCCTGCTTCTCCTTCTTGTTCTCCTTCTGTTTCTGCTTCTCTTTCTGCTTCTCTTTCTCCTTCTGCTGCTCCTTCTCCTTCTCCTTCTTCTGCTTCTCCCACTGCTTCTGCTTCTGCTTCTTTTGCTAATTCTTTTTCTTCTGCTTCTGCTTCTCCTGCTTCTGCTTCTTCTGCTTCTACTGCTTCTCCTTATACTTCTCGTTATGCTTCTCCTTATGCTTCTCCTTATGCTGCTGCTGCTTCTTCTTCTTCTTCTTCGTCTTCTTCTTCTTCTATTTCTTCTGATTCTGCTTTTCCTGCTTCTTCTGCTTCTACTGCTTCTCTTTCTGCTTCTCATTCTTCTTCTGCTTCTCTTTCTGCTTCTCCTATTGCTTCTGCGGCTCTTCCTTCTCTTCTCCTTCTTCTACTTCTCCTTCTGCTTCTGCTTCTTCTGCTTCTCCTTCTGCATCTTCTTCTGCTTCTGCTTCTCTTTCTGCTGTTTCTTCTGCTTCTGTTTCTCCTTCTGCTTCTCCTTCTGCTTCTTCTGCTTCTCCTTCTGCTTCTCCTTCTGCTTCTCCTTCTGTGTCTCCTTCTCCTTCTCGTTCTTCTGCTTTTCCTTCTGCTTCTCCTTCTGCTTCTGCTGCAACTGTTACTGCTTCTGCTTCTTCTGTTTCTTCTTCTTCTCCTTCGGCTTTTGATTCTCTTTCTGCTTCTGCTCCTGCTTCTACTTCAGCTTCTCATTCTGCTTCTCCAGATTCACCTTCTTCTGCTTCTCCTGCTTCTCCTTCTGCTTCAGGTTCTGCTTCTGCTTCTTCGGATTCTTATTCTTCTGCTTCTCCTGCTTCTGCTTCTTCGGCTTCCCCTCTTTCTCTTTCTGCTTCTCCTTCTGTTTCTGCTTCTCCTTCTGCTTCTGCTTCTGCTTCTTGTCCTTCTCCTGTTTCTTCTCCTTCT
>NW_012318034.1:0-1885 GCF_000151885.1 Dipodomys ordii
TCTTCTTCTTCTTCTTCTTCTTCTTCTTCTTCTTCTTCTTCTTCTTCTTCTTCTCTTTCTTCTGCTTCTACTTTTCCTGCTTCTTCTGCTTCTACTGCTTCTCTTTCTGCTTCTCATTCTGCTTCTGCTTCTCCTTCTGCTTCTCCTATTTCTTCTGCGGTTCTTCCTTCTCCTACTTCTACTTCTCCTTCTCCTTCTGCTTCTTCTGCTTCACCTGCTTCTCCTTCTGCATCTTCTTCTGCTTCTGCTTCTCCTTCTGCTGCTTCTTCTACTTCTGTTTCTCCTTCTGCTTCTCCTTCTGCTTCTTCTGCTTCTGTTTCTCCTTCTGCTTCTTCTGCTTCTCCTTCTTCTTCTCCTTCTGTTTCTCCTTCTCCTTCTCGTTCTTCTGCTATTCCTTCTGCTTCTCTTTCTGCTTCTGCATCTTCAGCTTCTTCTGCTACTGCTTCTGCTTCTTATATTTCTTCTGCTTCTCCTTCTGCTTCTCCTTCTGCTTTTGCTTCTCTTTCTGCTTCTGCTTCTCCTTCTGGTTCTCCTTCTTCTTCTCCAGATTTTGCTTCTTCTGCTTCTCCTTCCGCTTCAGGTTCTGCTTCTGCTTCTTCGGCTTCTTCTGCTTCTATTTCTGCTTCTCCTTCTGTTTCTGCTTCTCTTTCTGCTTCTGTTTCTTCTCCTTCTTCTATTTCTTCTGCTTATGCTTCTACTGCTTCTCCTGCTTCTCCTTCTGTTTCTCTTTATTCTTATCCTTCTCCTTCTCCTACTCCTTCTTCTGCTTCTCCTTCTGCTTCTGCTTCTCCTTATGCATCTTCTTCTGTTTCAATTTCTCCTTCATCAGCTTTTCATTCTTCTTCTGCTTCTCCTGCTTCTGATTCTTATGCTTCTCCTGCTTATCCTTCTCCTTCTCCTTCTCTTTCTGCTTCTGCTTATCCGTCTGTTTCTCCTACTCCTAATACTTCTCTTTCTCCTTCTCCTTCTTCTTCTTATTATGCAATTCCTGCTTCTTCTTCTTCTGCTTCTTCTTCTTTTTCTGCTTTTTCAGATTCTTCTGCTTCTGCTTCAGCTTCTGCTTCTTCTGCTTCTGCTTCAGTTTCTCCTTCTCCTTCTGCTTCTGCTCTTCTCCTGTTTCTTCAGCTTCTGCTTCTCCTGCTTCTCCTTCTTCTGCTTCTCCTACTTCTCCTTCTGCTTCTCCGTCTCATTCTCCTTCAATTTCTCCTTCTTGTGCTGCTCATTCTGCTTCTGCTTCTGCTTTTCCTGCTTCTGCTTCTTCTGTTTCTCCTTCTGCTTCTCCTTCTGCTTCTCTTTCTGCTTCTAATTCTGCTTCTGCTCCTCCTACTCCTATTCCTTCTCTTTCTCCTTCTTATTCTTCTGCTTCTCGTTCTGCTTCTGCTTCTTCTGCTTGTTCTGTATCTTCTGCTTCTGCTTTTCCAGCTTCTGATGCTTCTGCTTCTCCTTCTGCTTCAGGTTCTCCTTCTGCTTCTTCAGCTTCTTCTGTTTCTTCTGCTTCTCCTGCAACTGCTTCTTCTGCTTCTGTTTCTATTTCTGCTTCTCCTTCTGCTTCTCCTTCTGCTCCTTCTCCTTCTTCTGTTTCTTCTTCTTCTTCTTCTTCTTCTGCTTCTCCCGCTTCTGCTTCTTCTGCTTCTCCTGATTGTCCTTCTGCTTCTGCTTCTCCTTCTCCCTCTTCTGCTTCTCTTTCTGCTTCTGCTTCTTCTGATTCTCCAACTTCTCCTTCTGTTTCTGCTTCTCTTTCTGCTTCTGCATCTCCTTCTGCTTCACCTTCTGCTGCTCCTTCTCCTTCTTCTGTTTCTCCCTCTGCTTCTATTTCTGCTTCTTATGCTTCTTCTTTTTCTTCTGCTTCTAGCTTCTCCTGCTTCTCTTTCTTATGCTTCTACTG
>NW_012318035.1:0-1885 GCF_000151885.1 Dipodomys ordii
TCTGCATCTTCAGCTTCTTCTGCTACTGCTTCTGCTTCTTCTATTTCTTCGGCTTCTCCTTCTGCTTCTCCTTCTGCTTTTGCTTCTCTTTCTGCTTCTGCTTCTCCTTCTGGTTCTCCTTCTTCTTCTCCAGATTCTGCTTCTTCTGCTTCTCCTTCCGCTTTAGGTTCTGCTTCTGCTTCTTCGGCTTCTTCTGTTTCTATTTCTGCTTCTCCTTCTGTTTCTGCTTCTCTTTCTGCTTCTGTTTCTTCTCCTTCTTCTATTTCTTCTGCTTATGCTTCTACTGCTTCTCCTGCTTCTCCTTCTGTTTCTCTTTATTCTTGTCCTTCTGCTTCTCCTTCTCCTTCTTCTGCTTCTCCTTCTGCTTCTGCTTCTCCTTCTGCATCTTCTTCTGTTTCAATTTCTCCTTCTTCTGCTTTTCATTCTTCTTCTGCTTCTCCTGCTTCTCCTTCTTCTGCTTCTCCTGCTTCTCCTTCTCCTTCTCCTTCTCTTTCTGCTTCTGCTTATCCGTCTGTTTCTCCTACTCCTAATCCTTCTCTTTCTCCTTCTCCTTCTTCTTCTTCTTCTGCTTTTCCTGCTTGTTCTTCTTCTGCTTCTTCTTCTTTTTCTGCTTTTTCAGTTTCTTCTGCTTCAGCTTCTTCTTCTTCTGCTTCTCCTTCTGCTTCTGTTTCTCCTTCTGCTTCTGCTCTTCTCCTTCTTCTGTTTCTTCTGCTTCTGCTTCTCCTGCTTCTCCTTCTTCTGCTTCTCCTACTTCTCCTTCTGCTTCTCCGTCTCATTCTCCTTCTCCTTCAATTTCTCCTTCTTGTGCTTCTCATTCTGCTTCTGCTTCTGCTTCTCCTGCTTCTTCTGTTTCACCTTCTGATTCTCCTTCTGCTTCTCTTTCTGCTTCTAATTCTGCTTCTGCTCCTCCTACTCCTAATCCTTCTCTTTCTCCTTCTTATTCTTCTTCTTCTCGTTCTGCTTCTTCTGCTTGTTCTGTATCTTCTGCTTCTGCTTTTCCAGCTTCTGATGCTTCTGCTTCTTCTGCTTCAGGTTCTCCTTCTGCTTCTTCAGCTTTTTCTGTTTCTTCTGCTTCTGCTTCTCCTGCAACTGCTTCTTCTGCTTCTGTTTCTATTTCTGCTTCTCCTTCTGCTTCCTGCTTCCTTCTGCTTCTTCTCCTTCTTCTGTTTCTCCCGCTTCTACTTCTTCTGCTTCTCCTGATTGTCCTTCTGCTTCTGCTTCTCCTTCTCCCTCTTCTGCTTCTCTTTCTGCTTCTGCTTCTTCTGATTCTCCAACTTCTCCTTCTGTTTCTGCTTCTCTTTCTGCTTACTCTTTATGATACTGCATCTCCTTCTGCTTCACCTTCTGCTGCTCCTTCTCCTTCTTCTGTTTCTCCCTCTGCTTCTATTTCTGCTTCTTATGCTTCTTCGTTTTCTTCTGCTTCTGCTTCTCCTGCTTCTGCTTCTTATGCTTCTACTGCTTCTTCTTCTGGTTCTGCTTCTTCTGCTTCTACTTCTCTTTCTGCTTCTGCTTCTCCTGCTTGTTATTCTGCTTCTTCTGCTGCTTCTTTTACTACTCCTTGTGCTTCTCTTTTTGCTTCTCCTTCTGCTTCTGCTTCTGCTTCTTCTGTTTCTCCTGCCTGAATTTCTGGTTCTACTTCTTCTGCTGCTTCTCCTTCTGCTTCTGCTTCTCCTTCTGCTAATGTTTCTGCTTCTTCTGCTTCTTCTCTTTCGGCTTCTCCTGCTTCTGCTTCTTGTCCTTCTCCTGCTTCTCTTTCTGCTTCTCATTCTGCTTCTGCTTCTCCTTCTGCTTCTCCTCCTTCACCTTCTCCTACTTCTGCTTCTCCTTCAGCTTCTGCTTCTTCTGCTTCTCCTGCTTCTCCTTCTGCATCTCCTTCTGCTTGTGC
>NW_012318036.1:0-1885 GCF_000151885.1 Dipodomys ordii
TCTCTCTCTCGGCTGCTCTCTCTGCGTCTCTTCTGCTCAGCTATCTTTGCTCTCTCTCTATCTCTCTTCGCTTCTCGTCTCTCTCTGCTCTCCTGGTGTTCTGCTTCTGCTTATCTCTCTTCTGTTCTTCTGCTTCTGCTTCAGATTGTGCTTCTTCTGTTTCTCCTTCTGCTTCAGATTCTGCTTCTGCTTCTTCGGCTTCTCCTGTTTCTTCTGCTTCTGCTTCTCCTGCTTCTTCAGCTTCTCCTGCTTCTCTTTCTGCTTCTCCTTCTGCTTCTGCTTTTCCTTCTGCTTCTGCTCTTCTCCTTCTTCTGTTTCTTTTGCTTCTGTTTCTTCTTCTTCTTCTTCTTTTGTTTCTTCTGATTCTACTTCTGCTTCTCCTTCTTCTACTTCTCTTTCTGTTTCTACTTCTGCTTCTTCTGCTTCTCCTGCTTCTCCTTTTGTTCTCCTTCTGTTTCTGCTTCTCTTTCTGCTTCTGCTTCTCCTTCTGCTGCTCCTTCTCCTTCTCCTTCTTCTGCTTCTCCCACTGCTTCTGCTTCTGCTTCTTTTGCTTATTCTATTTCTTCTGCTTCTCCTGCATCTACTGCTTCTCCTTCTGCTTCTCCAGATTCTGCTTTTTCTGCTTCTACTGCTTCTCCTTCTGCTTCAGGTTCTGCTTCTGCTTCTTCGGCTTCTTCTGCTTCTGCTTCTCCTGCTGCTGCTTCTTCTGCTTCTCCTGCTTCTCTTTCTGCTTTTACTTCTGTTTCTGCTTCTCCTTCTGCTTCTGCTTCTTCTCCTTCTTCTGTTTTTTCTGTTTCTGCTTCTCCTGCTTTTCGTTCTGCTTCTTTTTCTGCTTCTCCTTCTCCTTCTTCTGCTTCTCCTTCTGCTTCTGTTTCTGCTTCTCCTTCTGCTTCTGCTTCAATTTCTCCTTCTGATTCTCATTCTGCTTATGCGTCTTCTGTTTCTTCTTCTTCTCCTGCTTCTCCTACTTCTCGTGCTGCTTCTCCTTCTGCGTCTCTTTCTGCTTCTGCTAATCCTTTTGCTTCTCCTACTCCTAATCCTTCTCTTTCGCCTTCTCCTTCTTCTTCTTCTGCTTCTCCTGGTGCTTCTGCTTCTGTTTATTCTACTATTTCTGTTTCTTCTGCTTCTGCTTCAGATTGTGCTTCTTCTGTTTCTCCTTCTCTTTCAGATTCTGCTTCTGCTTCTTCGGCTTCTCCTGTTTCTTCTGCTTCTGCTTCTCCTGCTTATTCTGCTTCTCCTGCTTCTCTTTCTGCTTCTGCTTCTCCTTCTGCTTCTGCTTCAGCTCTTCTCCTTCTTCTGTTTCTTTTGCTTCTGTTTCTTCTTCTTCTTCTTCTGTTCCTTCTGATTCTACTTCTGCTTCTCCTTCTTCTCCTTCTCTTTCTGGTTCTACTTCTACTTCTTCTGATTCTCCTGCTTCTCCTTCTTGTTCTCCTTCTGTTTCTGCTTTTCTTTCTGCTTCTGCTTCTCCTTCTGCTGCTCCTTCTCCTTCTGCTTCTCCCTCTGATTCTGCTTCTTATGCTTATTCTTTTTCTTCTGCTTCTGCTTCTCCTGCTTCTGCTTCTTCTGCTTCTCCTTCTCCTTCTCCTTCTCCTTCTTCTTCTTCTTCTTCTTCTTCTTCTTCTTCTTCTTCTTCTTCTTCTTCTTCTTCTTCTTCTTCTTCTTCTTCTTCTTCTTCTTCTTCTTCTTCTTCTTCTTCTTCTCTTTCTTTTGCTTCTGCTATTCCTGCTTCTTCTGCTTCTACTGCTTCTCTTTCTGCTTCTCCTTCTGCTTCTGCTTCTCCTTCTGCTTCTCCTATTGCTTCTGCTGCTCTTCCTTCTCCTTCTCCTACTTCTGCTTCTCCTTCTGCTTCTGCTTCTCCTTATATTTCTCTTTCTCCTTCTCGTCT
>NW_012318037.1:0-1885 GCF_000151885.1 Dipodomys ordii
TCTGATTCTCCTTCTGCTTCTTCTTCTTCTGCTTTACCTGCTTCTCTTTCTGCTTCTCCTTCTGCTTCTCCTTCTGTTTATCCTTCTCCTTCTTGTTCTACTGCTTTTCCTTCTGCTTTTCCTACTGCTTCTGCTACAACTGCTACTGCTTTTAATTCTTCTGTTTCTTCTGCTTCTCCTTCTGCTTTTGATTCTCTTTCTGCTTCTGCTTCTCCTTCTGCTTCTCATTCTGCTTCTCCAGATTCTGATTCTTCTGCTTCTCCTGCTTCTCCTTCTGCTTCAGGTTCTGCTTCTGCTTCTTCGGATTCTTATGCTTCTGCTTCTCCTGCTTCTGCTTCTTCTGCTTCCCCTCCTTCTCTTTCTGCTTCTCCTTCTGCTTCTGCTTCTTGTCCTTTTCCTGTTTCTTCTGCTTGTTCTTCTCCTGTTTCTGCATTTCCTGCTTCTCCTTCTGCTGCTCTTTCTTTTTCTCCTGTTGCTTTTCCTTCTACTGCTCCTTCTTCTGCTTCTCTCTCTGCTTCTACTTCTGCTTCTCCTTCTCCTTCTCCTTCTCGTTCTTCTCCTTTTCCTTCTGCTTCTCCTTCTGCTTCTACATCTTCTGCCAGTGCATCTGCTTCTTCTGTTTCTTCTGCTTCTCCTTATGCTTCTCCTTCTGCTTTTGCTTCTCTTTCTGCTTCTGCTTCGCCTTCTGCTTCTCCAGATTCTGCTTCTTCTGCTTCTCCTGTATCTCCTTATGATTCAGGTTCTGCTGCTGTTTCTTCGGCTTCTTCTGCTTCTGCTTCTCCTGCTGCTGCTTCTTCTGCTGCTCCTGCTTCTATTTCTGCTTTTCCTTCTGTTTCTGCTTCTCCTTCTCCTTCTGCTTCTTCTCCTTCTTATGTTTCTTCTGCTTCTGCTTCTCCTGCTTCTGCTTCTCCTGCTTCTCGTTGTGCTTCTCTTTCTGCTTCTCTTTCTGCTTCTCCTTCTCCTTCTTCTGCTTCTCCTTCTGCTTCTGCTTCTCCTTCTGCTTAAATTTCTCCTTCTGCTTCTCATTCTGCTTCTGCGTCTTCTGTTTCTTCTGCTTCTCTTGCTTCTGCTTCTCCTGCTTCTCCTACTTCTCGTGCTGCTTCTCCTTCTGCGTCTCTTTCTGCTTCTGCTTATCCTTTTGCTTCTCCTACTCCTATTCCTTATCTTTCGCCTTCTCCTTCTTGTTCTTCTGCTTCTCCTGTGCTTCTGCTTCTGCTTATTCTACTATTTCTGTTTCTTCTGCTTCTGCTTCAGATTGTGCTTCTTCTGTTTCTCCTTCTGCTTCAGATTCTGCTTCTGCTTCTTCGGCTTCTCCTGTTTCTTCTGCTTCTGCTTCTCCTGCTTCTTCTGGTTCTCCTGCTTCTCTTTCTGCTTCTCCTTCTGCTTCTGCTTCTCCTTCTGCTTCTGCTTCTACTCTTCTACTTCTTCTGTTTCTTTTGCTTCTGTTTCTTCTTCTTCTTCTTCTGTTTATTCTGATTCTACTTCTGCTTCTCCTTCTTCTCCTTCTCTTTCTGCTTCTTCTGATTCTCCTGCTTCTCCTTCTTGTTCTCCTTCTGTTTCTGCTTCTCTTATTGCTTCTGCTTCTCCTTCTGCTGCTCCTTCTCCTTCTCCTTCTTCTGCTTCTCTCACTGCTTCTGCTTCTTTTGCTTATTCTTTTTCTTCTGCTTCAGCTTCTCCTGCTTCTGCTTCTTCTCCTTCTACTGCTTCTCCTTATACTTCTCCTTATGCTTCTCCTTATGCTTCTCCTTATGCTGCTTCTTCTTCTTCTTCTTCTCTTTCTTCTGCTTCTTCTTTTCCTTCCTCTTCTGCTTCTACTGCTTCTCTTTCTGCTTCTTGTCCTTCTCCTATTTCTTCTCCTTCTACTTCTCCTGCTTCTGCTTCTTCT
>NW_012318038.1:0-1885 GCF_000151885.1 Dipodomys ordii
TACAGAGAAAGACACAATACCAGAGAAGGGTGGAGCCTTGGGGCATGGAGATAACCAGAATGGCATCTGTCATGGATGTAATGTGGATCTGAAGAGTAAATTGAAGTCTCAGACAACAGTTCTGAGCCAGGAGGGGCAGAAGCTGCAAGATGTCACACCAGGTAATGCCCACTCATGCGGGTATCACAAGAGTGTGAATTTGTCAGGCACACCTTGGGCAGGTGTTGAGTTGGGCTCATGAAAGACTTGTAGTCTCAGGAATCCACAGCCGGCTGGCTGATGCTTGTAGCAGTCGCTGTCCCTGGAGTCCCAGGGCTCAGAGGCCTCCTTTCCTCACCAGTGCTCAGGGGCACATGAAAGTCTGCAATTGTGGGCCGACTACAAATGAGCATCCATTTGGTCCTGTGGCCCAGTGTACAGATGGAGGGACAGGTTCCATGGAACTTTCTGCCATGGCCCAGACCCCTCAGCCCAAGAAGGATTTAGGGAGAAACCACTTGATATGCCTGTAGAGTTTACTGTGACAATGCCTCAGGACTGCCCCCAGTTCTAGCTCAGCTCATCATTACCACGTTCCTGTGTATGTGTTGTGTGTGTGTGTGTGTGTGTGTGTGTGTGTCTGCGTGTCTGTGTGTCTGTGTGTGCACGCATAAGCACCTTGGTACTAGGGTTTGATCTCAGGGCCTGGGCTCTGTCCCTCACTTTTTTCATTCAGGGCTAACACTCTACCACTTAAGCTACAGCTTTTCTTCCAGGTATTGGGGGGTTATTTGCAGAAGAGAGTCTCACAGACTTTTCTATCTAGGCTGCCTCTGAATGGCACTCCTCAGATCTCAGACTCCTGAAGAGCTAGGAGTATGAGAGCATGAGCTATTAGCATCTGGCCACACTTCCTTTCTTGGCTAAAACATACTACCTCTCTTCCAGCTGAGCACCCATATACAGCTACCCCTCCTACCCCAGGCTTCAGATGAAACATAACCTCCTCCCCTGAGGAAAAAGAATGGGATCAGGTTTGAGTTATATGTTCTTTACACAGTCAGGGGCTGGTGGAAGCTGATGTGGAGGTCAGAGATCTAGGCCAGGGCAAGTAGATAGCTGTTAGAACAGAAGAGATTAGGAAAAGACATCCATGCAGCTGGATGCCAGTGGCTCATGCCTATAATCCTAGTTACTCAAGGCTGAGACCTATGGATCAATCAAGATTCAAAGGTAGCCTGGGCAAACTCCTATCTCCAAATAATCATGAAAAAGATTGGAAGTGGAGCTACTGTAGTTCAAGTAGTACAGCACCAACCTTGTGCAAACAAGTTAAAGATACCTAGGATACCACCTAAGCTCTGAGTTTAAGCCCTGGTAAACACACACACACACACACACACACACACACACACACACACATCCTTAGCAGTTGCCAGAGGCTCATACCAGAAATTCTAACTACTCAAGTGGTTGAGCTCTTAGGGCAGCAACTTGAAGCCAGCCAAGGCAGGAAAGTATGTGAAACTCTTCTGTCTACTCAGCTACTAAAAAAGATGAAAGGTGAGCTGTGGTTCAAGTGTTAGAGTGTTAGCTTTGAACAAAGGAAGCTCAGGGAAAGTACCAAGCTCGGAGTTCCAGATGTAAGATTTTTTTAAAGGCACCCTACACCCCATTCAGGCCATAAATCCCTATTTTGGTCATCTTAGATCTCACCTCTGCTCCTACCACTTCCACAGCACAAGTGGCCGGTTTGTGGCTAGCACTGGGTTAAGAACTTACACAAGGGGGACATAGCCAGTTCAAGAATAATGCCCCAGAACACTGAGGCACTGGCCATACCAGTCTCTCATCCCCTAGTTCTCTGGCCCTGGAGCTCAAAGTCTGTGCTTCTGTATTCTGACAT
>NW_012318039.1:0-1885 GCF_000151885.1 Dipodomys ordii
CTTCTCCTTCTCCTACTTCTGTTTCTCCTTCTGCTTCTGCTTCTTCTGCTTCTCCTGCTTCTCCTTCTGCATATTCTTCTGCTTCTGTTTCTCCTTCTGCTGCTTCTTCTGCTTCTGCTTCTCCTTCTTCTGCTTCTCCTTCTGATTCTCCTTCTGCTTCTCCTTCTCCTTCTGCTCCTTCTCCTTCTTCTGCTTCTCCCTCTGATTCTGCTTCTTTTGCTTATTCTTTTTCTTCTGCTTCTGCTTCTCCTGCTTCTGCTTCTTCTGCTTCTACTGCTTCTCCTTATGCTTCTCCTTCTCCTCCTCCTCCTCCTCCTTTTTTTTCTTCTTCTTCTTCTTCTTCTTCTTCTTCTTCTTCTTCTTCTTCTTCTTCTTCTTCTTCTTCTTCTTCTTCTTCTTCTTCTTCTCTTTCTTCTGCTTCTTCTTTTCCTGCTTCTTCTGCTTCTACTGCTTCTCTTTCTGCTTCTCATTCTGCTTCTGCTTCTCCTATTTCTTCTGCGGCTCTTCCTTCTCCTACTTCTACTTCTCCTTCTGCTTCTGCTTCTTCTGCTTCTCCTGCTTCTCCTTCTGCATCTTCTTCTGCTTCTGCTTCTCCATCTGCTGCTTCTTCTGCTTCTGTTTCTCCTTCTGCTTCTCCTTCTGATTCTTCTGCTTCTGCTTCTCCTTCTGCTTCATCTGCTTCTCCATACTGATTCTCCTTCTGCTTCTCCTTCTGATTCTCCTTTTACTTTTGCTTCTCATCTGCTCTGCTGCAACTGCTACTGCTTCTGCTTCTTCTGTTTCTTCTGCTTTTACTTCTCCTTTTGATTCTCTTTCTGCTTCTGCTTCTCCTTCAGCTTTTCATTCTGCTTCTCCCGATTCTGCCTTTTCTACTTCTCCTGCTTCTCCTTCTGCTTCAGGTTCTGCTTCTGCTTCTTCGGATTCTTATGCTTCTGGTTCTCCTGCTTCTGCTTCTTCTGCTTCCCCCCTTTCTCTTTCTGCTTCTCCTGTTTCTGCTTCTCCTTCTGCTTCTGCTTCTTGTCCTTCTCCTGTTTCTTCTGCTTCTGCTTCTCCTGCTTCTGCTTCTTCTGCTTTTCCTGCTTCTCTTTCTGCTTCTCCTTCTGCTTCTGCTCCTCCTTCTGCTTCTGCTCCTTCTATTTCTTCTGTTTCTTCTTCTTCTGCTTCTCCCGCTCTGCTTCTTCTGCTTTCCTGCTTCTCGTTCTGCTTCTCTTCGTCGGCTTCTCTTTCTACTTCTCCTTCTGCTTCTTCTGATTCTGCTTCTTCTCCTTCTTCTTCTCCTTCTGCTTCTGCTTCTTCTGCTTCTCCTGCTACTCCTTCTGCATCTCCTTCTGCTTGTGCTTTTCCTTCTGCTTCTTCTTCTGCTTCTGCTTCTCCTTCTTCTGCTTCTCCGTCTGTTTCTGCTTCTTCTGTTTTTCCTGCTTTTCCTTCTGCTTCTCATTCTTCCTCTCCTTCTGTTTCTCCTTGTCGTTATTCTGCTATTCCTTCTGCTTCTCTATTTGCTTCTGCATCTTCAGCTTCTTCTGCTACTGCTTCTGCTTCTGCTTCTTCTGTTTCTTCTGCTTCTCTTTCTGCTTCTCCTTCTGGTTCTCCTTCTTCTCCAGATTCTGCTTCTTCTGCTTCTCCGGCTTCTCCTTCTGCTTCAGGTTCTGCTTCTGCTTCTTCTGCTTCTATTTCTGCTTCTCCTTCTGTTTCTGCTTCTCTTTCTGCTTCTGCTTCTTATCCTTCTTCTATTTCTTTTGATTCTGCTTCTCCTGCTTCTGCTTCTCCTGCTTCTCCTTCTGTTTCTCCTTATGCTTCTCCTACTGCTTCTCCATTTTCTGCTTCTACTTCTGCTTCTGCTTCTCCTTCTGCATCTTCTTCTGTTTCAATTTCTCCTTCTTCTGCT
>NW_012318040.1:0-1885 GCF_000151885.1 Dipodomys ordii
TTCTGATTCTCCAACTTCTCCATCCTCTTCTCCGTCTGTTTCTGCTTCGCTTTCTGCTTCTGCATCTCCTTCTGCTTCACCTTCTGCTGCTCTTTCTCCTTCTTCTGTTTCTCCCTCTGCTTCTGCTTCTTATGCTTCTTCTTTATCTTCTGCTTCTGCTTCTCCTGCTTCTGCTTCTTTTGCTTCTACTGCTTCTTCTTCTTCTTCTTCTGCTTCTTCTGCTTCTACTTCTCTTTGTGCTTCTGTTTCTCCTGCTTGTTTTTCTGCTTCTTCTGCTGCTTCTCCTTCTGCTGCTTCTTCTACTTCTCCTTCTCCTTCTCCTTCTCTTTTTGCTTCGCCTTCTTCTTCTGCTTCTGCTTCTTCTGTTTCTCCTGCCTGAATTTCTGATTCTACTTCTTCTGCTGCTTCTCCTTCTGCTTCTGCTTCTACTTCTGACTCTTATTCTGCTTCTTCTGCTTCTTCTCTTTTGGCTTCTCCTGCTTCTGCTTCTTGTGCTTCTCCTGCTTCTCTTTCTGCTTCTCATTCCGCTTCTGCTTCTCCTTCTGCTTCTGCTTCTCCTCCTTCTCCTTCTCCTACTTCTGCTTCTCCATCATCTTCTGCTTCTTCTGCTTCTCCTTCTGCATCTCCTTCTGCTTGTGCTTGTCCTTATGCTTCTTCTTCTGCCTCTGCTTCTACTTCTCCTTCTTTTGCTTCTCCTTTTGCTTCTGCTTCTTCTGCTTTTCCTGCTTCTCCTTCTGCTTCTGCTTCTTCTGCTTTTACTTCTGCATCTTCTTCTGCTTCTGCTTCTCCTTCTCCTTCTTCTGGTTCTCCTTCTGATTCTCCTTCTGCTTCTTCTTCTGCTTTACCTGCTTCTCTTTCTGCTTCTCCTTCTGCTTCTCCTTCTGTTTCTCCTACTCCTTCTTGTTCTCCTGCTTTTCCTTCTGCTTCTGCTACAACTGCTACTGCTTCTACTTCTTCTGTTTCTTCTGCTTCTCCTTCTGATTTTGATTCTCTTTCTGCTTCTGCTTCTCCTTCTGCTTCTCCAGATTCTGCTTCTTCTGCTTCTCCTGCTTCTCCTTCTGCCTGAGGTTCTCCTTTTGCTAATTCGGGTTCTTATGCTTCTGCTTCTCCTGCTTCTGCTTCTTCTGCTTCCCCTCCTTCTCTTTGTGCTTCTCCTTCTGTTTCTGTTTCTCCTTCTGCTTCTGCCTCTTTTCCTTCTCCTGTTTGTTCTGCTTATGCTTCTCCTGCTTTTCCTTCTCCTGCTCCTTCTTCTGCTTCTCTTTCTGCTTCTCCTTCTGTTTCTCCTTCTCCTTCACCTTCTCGTTCTTCTGCTTTTCCTTCTGCTTCTCCTTCTGTTTCTTCTGCTACTGCCTCTGCTTCTTCTGTTTCTTCTGCTTCTAGTTCTGCTTCTCCTTCTGCTTTTGCTTCTCTTTCTGCTTCTGCTTCTCCTTCTGCTTGTCCAGATTCTGCTTCTCCTGCTTCTCCTTCTGCTTCAGGTTCTGCTTCTGCTTCTTCTGCTTCTGCTTCTCCTGCTGCTGCTTCTTCTGCTTCTCCTGCTTCTCTTTCTGCTTTTCCTTCTGTTTCTGCTTCTCCTTCTGTTTCTTCTCCTTCTTCTGTTTCTTCTGTTTCTGCTTCTCCTGCTTCTGCTTCTCCTGCTTCTCGTTCGGCTTCTCTTTCTGCTTCTCCTTCTCCTTCTCCTTCTTCTGCTTCTCCTTCTGCTTCTGTTTCTCCTTCTGCTTCTGCTTCTGCTTCAATTTCTCCTTCTGCTTCTCATTCTGCTTCTGCGCCTTCTGTTTCTTCTGCTTCTCCTGCTTCTCTTGCTTCTTCTCCTTCTGCGTCTCTTTCTGCTTCTGCTTATCCTTTTGCTTCTCCTACTCCTAATCTTCCTCTTCGCCTTCTCCATTGA
>NW_012318041.1:0-1885 GCF_000151885.1 Dipodomys ordii
CAACGGGACACAGCGGGGGACATCAGGGCACAGAGGGACACAGCGGGACACAGCGGGACACAGCAGGGACACAGCAGGGACACATCGGGTCACAGCGGGGACACAGTAGGGGGACAGCAAGGACACATCGGGACACAGAGGGATACACAGCGAGGACACAGCGTGACACAGCGGAGGACACAGCGGGGGACAGCAGTGACACATCGGCGGACAGTGGGGACACAGCGGGACACAGCGGGACACAGCGGGGGACACAGTGGGGGACACAGCGGGACACAAAGGGGGACACAGCGGGACTCAGCTGGGGACACATCAAAGGACACATCGGGTGACACAGCGGGGAAAACAGCTGGAAACAGCGGGGGACATAGCGAGGACACAGCAGGACACAGCGGGGTACACAGAGGCAGACACAGCGGGACACATCGGGACACAGCGGGGACACAGTGGGACACAGCGGGACACAGCAGGGGCACAGTGGGAAACAGCGGGACACAGCGGGGGACATAGCGGGAAACACCGGGATACAGCGGGACACAGCGGGAGACACTGCAGGGGACACAGAGCCGCACACAGCGGGAGAGAGTGGAACACAGCAGGGACACAGCGGGGACACAGCGGGACATCGCGGGGACAAAGTGAGGACAGAGCAGAACACAGAGGTACACAGCGAGGGACACAGCGGGGGACAGTGGGACACAGCGGGGACACAGCGAGGACACAGTGGGACACAGCGGGGAACACAGCGGGCGACACAACAGCGGGACACAGCGGGGGACACAGCATGGACACAGCAAGTCACAGGGGGCAATAGTGGGGGACACAGCGGGGGACACAGCAGGATACAGAAGCACACAGCGAGGACACAGCGGGACACAGGAGGACACAGCGGGGACACAGCGGGGAAACAGCGGGGGACATATTGGGACACTATGGGGACAGAGGGACTTAGCGGTTACACAGTGAGGACACACCAGGGACACAGCGGGACACAGCGGGGACACAGCGGGTCACAGCGGGGCCACAGTGTGGGACACAGTGAGGACACAGCGGGACACAGAGGGATACACAGAGAGGACATAGCGTGACACATGGGGACACCGCGGGACACAGCGGGGGACACAGAGAGGACACAACGGGACACAAATGGGGACACAGCAAGGACACAGCGGGACACCGCGGGAAAGAGCGGGACACAGCGGGGGACACAGCCGGGGACACAGCGGGACACAGCGGGGGAAACAGCTGTGATACATCGGGTCACAGCGGGGACACAGTAGGGGAGACAGCAAGGACACAACGGGACACAGAGGGATACACAGCGAGAACACAGCGTGACACATGGGGACACAGCGGGACACAGCGGGACACAAATGGGGACACAGCAAGGACACAGCAGGACACAGCGTGAAAGAGAGGGACACAGAGGGGGAGAGAGCCGGGGACACAGCGGGACACAGCAGGGGACACAGCGGGGACACAGCGGGACACATCGGGCGACACAGCATGACACTGCGGGGTACACAGCGGGACACAGCGGGACACAGCGGGGGACACAACCGGACACAAAGGGGGACACAGTGTTATACAGCGGGGACACAGTGGGACACTGCGGGGACAAAGCAGGGGACACAGCAGGACACAGAGGGGAACAAAGGGGGCACACAGCGGGACGCAGTGGGACACAGCGGGGAACACAGCGGGACACAGCGGGACACAGCAGGACACAGTGGGACACAGCAGGGACACAGCGAGGACACAGCGGGACACAGCGGGAGACACAGCAGGACACAGCGGGGTACACAGAGGCAGACACAGCAGTACACATCGGGACTCAGCGGGGACACAGCGGGGACACAGCGGGACACAGCGGGCCACAGCGAGG
>NW_012318042.1:0-1885 GCF_000151885.1 Dipodomys ordii
GTGTCACTGCTGTGCCTTGCTGTGTCCCCGCTGTGTCCACGCTGTGTCCCACTGTGTCCCCGCTGTGTCCCCCGCTGTGTCCCACTGTGTCCCGCTGTTTCCCAGCTGTGTCCCCGCTGTGTCGCCCGCTGTGTCCCGCTGTGTCCCGCTGTGTCCCCCGCTGTGTCCCCGCTGTGTCGTGCTGTGTCCTGCTGTGTCCGCCGCTGTGTCCCGCTGTGTCCCCTGCTGTGTCCTCCGCTGTTCCCCGATTTATCCAGCTGTGTCTTACGCTGTGTCCCCCACTGTGTCACCCTGTGTCCCTCTGTGTTCCCCGCTGTGTCCCCCACTGTGTCCCAGCTGTGTCCCCCGGTGTGTCCCGCTGTGTACCTGCTGTGTCCCCCGCTGTGTCCCGCTGTGTCCCGCTATGTCCCCGCTGTGTCCCGCTGTGTCCCTGCTGTGCCCCGCTGTGTCCCGCTGTGTCCCCCACTCTGTCCCCCGTTGGGTCCCGCTGTGTCCCCCGCTGTTTCCCGCTGTGTCCCTGCTGTGTCCCGCTGTGTCCCCCGCAGCATCCCGCTGTGTCCCCCTCTGTGTCCCGCTGTGTCCCCCGCTCTGTCTCCCGTTTGGTCCCGCTGTGTTCCCCGCTGTGTCCCGCTGTGTCCCGGCTGTGTCCCGCTGTGTCCCCCGCTATGTCCCCACTGTGTCCCCCGCTCTGTCCCCCGCTGGGTTCTGCTGTGTCCCCCGCTGTTTCGCGCTGTGTCCCTGCTGTGTCCCGCTGTGTCCCCCGCTGGGTCCCCGCTGTGTCCCCGCTGTGTCCTCGCTGTGTCCTGCTGTGTCCTGCTGTGTCCCAGCTGTGTCCCCGCTTTGTCCCGCTGTGTCCACGCTGTGTCCCGCTGTGTCTCCGCTCTGTCCCCGCTATGTCCCGCTGTGTCCCGCTCTGTATCCGCTGTTTCCCCGCTGTGTCCCGCTGTGTCTCCGCTCTGTCCCGCTGTGTCCCTGCTGTGTTCCCTCTGTGTCCCGATGTGTCCTGCTGTGTCCCCGCTGTGTCCCTGTTGTGTCCCCTGCTGTGTCCCGCTGTGTCCCCGCTGTCCCCCACTGTGTCCCCCGCTGTGTCCCGTTGTGTCTCCCGCTGTGTCCCGCTGTCCCTGCTGTATCCTGCTGAGTCCCTACTGTGTACCGCTGTGTCCAGCTGTGTCCCCCGTTGTATCCCCGCTGTGTCCCCTGCTGTGTCCCGCTGTGTCCCCTGTGTCCCTCTCTGTCCCATGCTGTGTCCTGCGCTGTGTCCCCGCTGTGTCCCCGCTGTGTCCCGCTGTGTCAACGCTGTGTACCCCGTTGTGTCCCTCTGTGTCCCGGCTGTGTCCCGCTGTGTCCCCACTGTGTCCCCGCTGTGTCCCCCGCTGGGTCTCGGCTGTGTCATTGCTTTGTCCCCGCTGTGTCCACCTCTGTTTCCCGCTGTCTCCCCATTGTGCCCAGGTGTGTCACTGCTGTGCCTTGCTGTGTCCCCGCTGTGTACCACGCTGTGTCCCACTGTGTCCCCGCTGTGTCCCCGCTGTGTCCCCCGCTGTGTCCCGCTGTGTCCCGCTGTTTCCCAGCTGTGTCCCCGCTGTGTCGCCCGCTGTGTCCCGCTGTGTCCCGCTGTGTCCCCCGCTGTGTCCCCGCTGTGTCGTGCTGTGTCCGCCGCTGTGTCCCGCTGTGTCCCATGCTGTGTCCTCCGCTGTTCCCCGATTTATCCAGCTGTGTCTTACGCTGTGTCCCCCACTGTGTCACCCTGTGTCCCTCTGTGTTCCCCGCTGTGTCCCCCACTGTGTCCCAGCTGTGTCCCCCGGTGTGTCCCGCTGTGTACCTGCTGTGTCCCCCGCTGTGTCCCGCTGTGTCCCGCTATGTCCCCGCTGTGTCCCGCAGTGTCCCT
>NW_012318043.1:0-1885 GCF_000151885.1 Dipodomys ordii
CATCCCCTTCTGCTTCAGGTTCTGCTTCTGCTTCTTCGGCTTCTTCTGCTTCTGCTTCTCCTGCTGCTGCTTCTTCTGCTTCTCCTGCTTCTCTTTCTGCTCTTCCTTCTGTTTCTGATTCTCCTTCTGCTTCTGCTTCTTCTCCTTCTTCTGTTTCATCTGCTTCTGCTTCTCCTGCTTCTGCTTCTCCTGCTTCTCGTTCTGCTTCTCTTTCTGCTTCTCCTTCTCCTTCTTATGCTTCTCCTGCTTCTGCTTCTCCTTCTGCTTCTGCTTCAATTTCTCCTTCTGCTTCTCATTCTGCTTCTGCGTCTTCTGTTTCTTCTGCTTCTCCTGCTTCTGCTTCTCCTGCTTCTCCTACTTCTCGTGCTGCTTCTCCTTCTGCGTCTCTTTCTGCTTCTGCTTATCCTTTTTCTTCTCCTACTCCTAATCCTTCTCTTTCGCCTTCTCCTTCTTCTTCTTCTGCTTGTCCTGGTGCTTCTGCTTCTGCTTATTCTACTATTTCTGTTTCTTCTGCTTCTGCTTCAGATTGTGCTTCTTCTGTTTCTCCTGCTTCAGATTATGCTTCTGCTTCTTCGGCTTCTCCTGTTACTTCTGTTTCTGCTTCTCCTGCTTCTTCTGCTTCTCCTGCTTGTCCTGCTTCTCTTTCCGCTTCATCTTCTGCTTCTGCTTCTCCTTCTGCTTCTGCTTCTGCTCTTCTCCTTCTTCTGTTTCGTTTGCTTCTGTTTCTTCTGCTTCTTCTTCTTCTGTTTCTTCTAATTCTACTTCTGCTTCTCCTTCTCCTCTTTCTTCTTCTTCTTCTTCTTCTTCTTATGCTTATTCTTTTTCTACTGCTTCTGCTTCTCCTGCTTCTGCTTCTTCTTCTTCTACTGCTTCTCCTTCTTCTTCTTCTTCTTCTTCTTCTTCTTCTTCTTCTTCTTCTTCTTCTTCTTCTTCTTCTTCTTCTTCTTCTTCTTCTTCTCTTTCTTCTGCTTCTTCTTTTCCTGCTTCTTCTAGTTCTACTGCTTCTCTTTCTGCTACTCATTCTGCTTCTCCTTCTGCTTCTGCTTCTCCTATTGCTTCTGCTGCTCTTCCTTCTCTTTCTCCTACTTCTACTTCTTCTTCTGCTTCTGCTTCTTCTGCGTCTCCTGCTTCTCCTTCTGCATCTCCTTCTGCTTGTGCTTGTCCTTATGCTTATTCTTCTGTTTCTGCTTCTCCTTCTGCTTCTTCTGCTTCTCCTTCTGATTCTCCTTATGCTTCTGCTTCGGTTTCTCCTTCTTGTTCTCGTTCTTCTGCTTTTCCTTCTGTTTCTCCTTCTGCTTCTGCTGCAAGTGCTACTGCTCTTTCTATTTCTTCTGCTTCTCTTCTGCTTTTGATTCTCTTTCCGCTTCTGCTTCTCCTTCAGCTTCTCATTCTGCTTCTCCAGATTCTGCTTCTTCTGCTTCTCCTGCTTCTCCTTCTGCTTCAGGTTCTGCTTCTGCTTCTTCGGATTCTTATGCTTCTGCCTCTCCTGCTTCTGCTTCTTCTGCTTCCCCTCCTTCTGCTTCTGCTTCTCCTTCTGCTTCTGCTTCTTCTCCTTCTTCTGTTTCTTCTGCTTCTGTTTCTCCTGCTTCTGCTTCTCCTGCTTCTCGTTCTGCTTCTCTTTCTGCTTCTCCTTCTCCTTCTTCTGCTTCTCCTTCTGCTTCTGCTTCTCCTTCTGCTTCTGCTTCTGCTTCAATTTCTCCTTCTGCTTCTCATTCTGCTTCTGCGTCTTCTGTTTCTTCTGCTTCTCCTTCTCCTGGTTCTCCTACTTCTCGTGCTGCTTCTCCTTCTGCGTCTCTTTCTGCTTCTGCTTATCCTTTTGCTTCTCCTACTCCTAATCCTTCTCTTTCGCCTTCTCCGTCTTCTTCTTCTGCTCTCCTGCTGCTTC
>NW_012318044.1:0-1885 GCF_000151885.1 Dipodomys ordii
TCTCGGCTTCGCCTGTTTCTCTGCTTCTGCTTCTCTGCTCATCTGCTTCTCCTGCTTCTCTTCTGCTTCTCCTTCTGCTTCTGCTTCTCCATCTGCTTCTGCTTCTGCTCTTCTCCTTCTTCTGTTTTTTTTGCTTCTGTTTCTTCTTCTTCTTTTTTTCTGTATCTTCTGATTCTACTTCTGCTTCTCCTTCTTCTAATTCTCTTTCTGCTTCTTCTGATTCTCCTGCTTCTCCGTTTGTTCTCCTTCTGTTTCTGCTTCTCTTTCTGCTTCTGCTTCTCCTTCTGCTGCTCCTTCTGCTTCTCCTTCTTCTGCTTCTCCCACTGCTTCTGCTTCTGCTTCTTTTGCTTATTCTTTTTCTTCTGCTTCTGCTTCTCCTGCTTCTGCTTCTACTGCTTCTCCTTATACTTCTCCTTATGCTTCTCCTTATGCTTCTCCTTATGCTTCTTCTTCTTCTTCTTCTTCTTCTTCTTCTTCTTCTTCTTCTTCTTCTTCTTCGTCTTCTTCTTCTTCTCTTTCTTCTGATTCTGCTTTTCCTGCTTCTTCTGCTTCTACTGCTTCTCTTTCTGATTCTCATTCTTCTTCTGCTTCTCTTTCTGCTTCTCCTATTGGCTCTTCCTTCTCCTTCTCCTTCTTCTACTTCTCCTTCTGCTTCTGCTTCTTCTCCTTCTCCTGCTTCTCCTTCTGCATCTTCTTCTGCTTCTGCTTCTCTTTCTGCTGTTTCTTCTGCTTCTGTTTCTCCTTCTGCTTCTCCTTCTGCTTCTTCTGCTTCTCCTTCTGATTCTCCTTCTGCTTCTCCTTCTGTGTCTCCTTCTCCTTCTCGTTCTTCTGCTTTTCCTTCTGCTTCTCCTTCTGCTTCTGCTGCAACTGCTACTGCTTCTGCTTCTTCTGTTTCTTCTGCTTCTCCTTCTGCTTTTGATTCTCTTTCTGCTTCTGCTTCTGCTTCTACTTCTCATTCTGCTTCTCCAGAATTCGGCTTCTTCTGCTTCTCCTGCTTCTCCTTCTGCTTCAGGTTCTGCTTCTGCTTCTTCGGATTCTTATGCTTCTGCTTCTCCTGCTTCTGCTTCTTCGGCTTCCCTCTTTCTCTTTCTGCTTCTCCTTCTGTTTCTGCTTCTCCTTCTGCTTCTGCTTCTGCTTCTTGTCCTTCTCCTGTTTCTTCTCCTTCTGCTTCTCCTGCTTCTGCTTCTTCTGCTTTTCCTGCTTCTCTTTCTGCTTCTCCTTTTGCTTCTGCTCTTTCTCCTTCTTCTGTTTCTTCTTCTTCTGCTTCTCCCGCTTGTGCTTCTCCTGATTCTCCTGCTTCTCGTTCTGCTTCTCTTCGTCGGCTTCCCTTTCTATTTCTGCTTCTGCTTCTTCTGATTCTTATTCTTCTCCTTCTTCTTCTCCTTCTGCTTCTGCTTCTTCTGCATTTCCTGCTTCTCCTTCTGCATCTCCTTCTGCTTGTGCTTTTCCTTCTGCTTCTTCTTCTGCTTCGGCTTCTCCTTCTCCTTCTTCTCCGTCTACTTCTCTTTCTTCTGCTTTTCCTGCGTCTCCTTCTGCTTCTCCTTCTATTTCTCCTTCTCGTTCTTGTGCTATTTCTTCTGCTTCTCTTTCTGGTTCTGCATCTTCAGCTTCTTCTGCTACTGATTCTGCTTCTTCTGTTTCTTCTGCTTCTCCTTCTGCTTTTGCTTCTCTTTCTGCTTCTGCTTCTCCTTCTGGTTCTCCTTCTTCTTCTCCAGGTTCTGCTTCTTCTGCTTCTCGTGCTTATCCTTCTGCTTTAGGTTCTGCTTTTGCTTCTTCGGCTTCTTCTGCTTCTATTTTTGCTTCTCCTTCTGTTTCTGCTTTCTCTTTCTGCTTCTGCTTCTTCTCCTTCTTCTATTTCTTCTGATTCTGCTTCTCCTGCTTCTGC
>NW_012318045.1:0-1885 GCF_000151885.1 Dipodomys ordii
ATTCTCTTTCTGCTTCTCGTCTGCTTCTCATGTTTCTCTTCTCATTCTCGTTCTCTTGTGCTTCTTTTCTGCTTCTACATCATCAGCATCTTCTGTTACTCTTCTGTTTCTCTGCTTCTCATTCTGCTTTTGCTTCTCTTTCTGCTTCTGCTTTTCCTCTGCTTCTCCATATTCTGCTTCTTCTGCTTCTCCGTCTGCTTCTCCTTCTGTTTCTCCTTCTCCTTCTCGTTCTTCTGCTATTTCTTGTGCTTCTTTTTCTGCTTCTACATCTTCAGCTTCTTCTGTTACTGCTTCTGTTTCTTCTCCTTCTCCTTCTGCTTCTCCTTCTGCTTTTGCTTCTCTTTCTGCTTCTGCTTTTCCTTCTGCTTCTCCAGATTCTGCTTCTTCTGCTTCTCCGTCTGCTTCAGGTTCTGCTTCTGCTTCTTCGGATTCTTATGCGTCTGCTTCTCCTGCTTCTGCTTCTTCTGCTTCCCCTCCTTCTCTTTCTGCTTCTCCTTCTGTTTCTGCTTCTCCTTCTGCTTCTGCTTCTTCTCCTTCTGTTTCTTCTGCTTCTGCTTCTCCTGATTCTCGTTCTGCTTCTCTTTCTGCTTTTCTTTCTGCTTCTCCTTCTCATTGTTCTGCTTCTCCTTCTGGTTCTGCTTCTCCTTCTGCTTCTGCTTCAATTTCTCCTTCTGCTTCTCATTCTGCTTCTGCGTCTTCTGTTTCTTCTGCTTCTCCTGCTTCTGCTTCTCCTGCTTCTCCTACATCTCGTGCTGCTTTTCCTTCTGCGTCTCTTTCTGCTTCTGCTTATCCTTTTGCTCCTCCTACTCCTAATCCTTCTCTCTTGCCTTCTCCGTCTTCTTCTTCTGCTTCTCCTGCTGCTTCTGCTTCTGCTTCTTTTGCTTATTCTTTTTCTTCTGCTTCTGCTTCTCCTGCTTCTGCTTCTTCTGCTTCCACTTCTTCTCCTTATGCTTCTCCTTATGTTTCTTCTTCTTCTTCTTCTTCTTCTTCTTCTTCTTCTTCTTCTTCTTCTTCTTCTTCTTCTTCTTCTTCTTCTTCTTCTTCTTCTTCGTCTTCGTCTTCGTCTTCTTCTTCTTCTCTTTCTTCTTCTCTTTCTTCTGCTTCTGCTTTTCCTGCTTCTTCTGCTACTAATGCTTCTCTTTCTGCTTCTCATTCTGCTTCTGCTTCTCCTTCTGCTTCTCCTATTGCTTCTGCTGCCTTTCCTTCTCCTTCTCCTTCTCCTATTCTGCTTCTCCTTGTGCTTTTGCTTCTTCTGATTCTCCTGCTTCTCCTTCTGCATCTTCTTCTGCTTCTGCTTCTCCTTCTGCTGCTTCTTCTGTTTCTGCTTCTCCCTCTTCTGCTTCTCCTTCTGCTTCTCCTTCTGCTTCTCCTTCTGCTGCTCCTTCTCCTACTTTTGCTTCTCCTCTGATTCTGCTTCTTATGCTTATTCTTTTTCTTCTGCTTCTGCTTCTCCTGCTTCTGCTTCTTCTGCTTCTCCTTCTCCTTCTTCTTCTTCTTCTTCTTCTTCTTCTTCTTCTTCTTCTTCTTCTTCTTCTTCTTCTTCTTCTTCTTCTTCTTCTTCTTCTTCTTCTTCTTCTTCTTCTTCTTTTTCTTCTCTTTCTTCTTCTTCTGCTATTCCTGCATCTTTTGTTTCTTCTGCTTCTCATTCTGCTTCTCATTCTGATTCTGCTTCTCCTTCTGCTTCTCTTATTGCTTCTGCTGCTCTTCCCTCTCCTTCTACTACTTCTACTTCTCCTTCAGCTTCTGCTTCTTCTGCTTCTCTTGCTTCTCCTTCTGCATCTTCTTCTGCTTCTGCTTCTCTTCTGCTGCTTCTTCTGCTTCTGTTCTCCTTCTGCTTCTCCTTCTGTTTCTTCTGCTTCTCCTTCTTAATCTCCTTCTGCTTCTG
>NW_012318046.1:0-1884 GCF_000151885.1 Dipodomys ordii
CTGCTTCTTCTTCTTCTGCTTTTCCTACTTCTCCTTCTGCTTCTCCATCTCATTCTCCTTCTCCTTCAATTTCTCCTTCTTGTGCTTCTCATTCTTCTTCTGCTTCTGCTTCTCCTGCTTCTGCTTCTTCTGTTTCTCCTTCTGCTTCTCTTTCTGCTTCTTATTCTGCTTCTGCTCCTCCTACTCCTAATCCTTCTCTTTCTCCTTCTTCTTCTTCTGCTTCTCGTTCTGCTTCTGCTTCTTCTGCTTGTTCTGTTTCTTCTGCTTCTGCTTTTGCAGCTTCTACTGCTTCTGCTTCCCCTTCTGCTTCAGGTTCTCCTTCTGGTTCTTGGGCTTCTTCTGTTTCTTCTGCTTCTGCTTCTCCTGCTCCTGCTTCTTCTGCTTCTCTTTCTGCTTCTCCTTCTGTTTCTGCTTCAATTTCTCCTTCTGCTTCTCATTCTGCTTCTGCGTCTTCTGTTTCTTGTGCTTCTCCTGCTTCTGCTTCTCCTGCTTCTCCTACTTGTCTTGCTGCTTCTCCTTCTGTGTCTCTTTCTGCTTCTGCTTATCCTTTCGCTTCTCCTACTCCTAATCCTTCTCTTTCGCCTTCTCCTTCTTCTTCTTCTGCTTCTCCTGCTGCTTCTGCTTCTGTTTATTCTACTATTTCTGTTTCTTCTGCTTCTGCTTCAGATTGTGCTTCTTCTGTTTCTCCTTCTGCTTCAGATTCTGCTTCTGCTTCTTCGGCTTCTCCTGTTTCTTTTGCTTCTGCTTCTCCTGCTTCTTCTGATTCTCCTGCTTCTCTTTCTGCTTCTCCTTCTGCTTCTGCTTCTCCTTCTGCTTCTGCTTCTGCTCTTCTCCTTCTTCTGTTTCTTTTGCTTCTGTTTCTTCTGCTTCTTCTTCTTCTGTTTCTTCTGATTCTACTTCTGCTTCTCCTTCTTCTCCTTCTCTTTCTGCTTCTTCTGATTCTCCTGCTTCTCCTTCTTGTTCTCCTTCTGGTTCTGCTTCTCTTTCTGCTTCTGCTTCTCCTTCTTCTGCTCCTTCTCCTTCTCCTTCTTCTGCTTCTCCCACTGCTTCTGCTTCTGCTTCTTTTGCTTATTCTTTTTCTTCTGCTTCTGCTTCTCCTGCTTCTGCTTCTTCTGCTTCTACTGTTTCTCCTTATACTTCTCCATATGCTTCTGCTTTTGCTTCTCCTTATGCTTCTTCTTCTTCTTCTTCGTCTTCTTCTCTTTCTTCTGCTTCTGCTTTTCACTGCTTCTTCTGCTTCTACTGCTTCTCTTTCTGCTTCTCATTCTGCTTCTGCTTCTCTTTCTGCTTCTCCTATTGCTTCTGCGGCTCTTCCTTCTCCTTCTCCTTTTTCTACTTCTCCTTCTGCTTCTGCTTCTTCTGCTTCTCCTGCTTCTCCTTCTGCATCTTCTTCTGCTTCTGCTTCTCTTTCTGCTGTTTCTTCTGCTTCTCTTTCTCCTTCTGCTTCTCCTTCTGCTTCTTCTGCTTCTCCTTCTGATTCTCCTTCTGCTTCTCCTTCTGTTTCTCCTTCTCCTTCTCGTTCTTCTGCTTTTCCTTCTGCTTCTCCTTCTGCTTCTGCTGCAACTGCTACTGCTTCTGCTTCTTCTGTTTCTTCTGCTTCTCCTTCTGCTTTTGATTCTCTTTCTGCTTCTGCTTCTGCTTCTACTTCAGCTTCTCATTCTGCTTCTCCAGATTCAGCTTCTTCTGCTTCTCCTGCTTCTCCTTCTGCTTCAGGTTCTGCTTCTGCTTCTTCAGATTCTTATGCTTCTGTTTCTCCTGCTTCTGCTTCTTCTGCTTCCCCTCTTTCTCTTTCTGCTTCTCCTTCTGTTTCTGCTTCTTCTGTTTCTCCTGCCTGAATTTCTGGTTCTACTTGTTCTGCTGCTTCTCCTTCTGCTTCTGCTTCTA
>NW_012318047.1:0-1884 GCF_000151885.1 Dipodomys ordii
GCCCGCTTTGTCCCGCTGTACCCCTGCAGTGTCCCCGCTGTGTCACACTGTGTCACACTGTGTCCCGTGTTGTCCCGCTTTGGCCCCCGCTGTGACCTCGCTGTGTTTCTCGCTGTGTCCCGCTGTGTACCCTTCTGTGTCCCCCTCTGTGTCCCGCTGTGTACCCTGCTGTGTCCAGCTGGGTCTTCGCTTTGTCCCTCGCTGTCTCCTGCTTTGTCCCACGCTGTGTCCCGCTGTGACCCGCTGTGTCCACGCTGTGTCCCCCGCTGTGTCCCGCTGTGTCCCCCGCTGTGACCCGCTGTGTCCTGCTGTGTCCCCCACTGTGTCCCTGCTGTCTCCCCGGTGTGTCACACTGTTTCCCGTTGTGTACTGCTGTGTCTCCCGCTGAGTTCCTCTGTGTCCCGCTGTGTCCCAATGTGTCCTTGCTGTGTCACGCTCTGTCCTGCTCTGTCCCCGCTGTGTCCTGCTTTGTCCCGCTGTGTCCCCACTGTGTGCCCGCTGTGTCCCTCTGTGTACCCCGCTGTGTCCGCTGTGTCCCCTCTCTGTCCTCTGCTGTCCCCCGCTGTGTCCCCCGCTGTGTCCCCCGCTGTGACCCGCTGTGTCCCGCTGTGTCCCCCGCTGTGTCCCCACTGTGTGCCCCCTGTGTCCCACTGTGTACCCCGCTGTGTCCAGCTGTGTTCCCGCTGTGTCCACTGCTGTGTCCTGCTGTGTACCCCGCTGTGTCCCGCTATGTTCCCGCAGTGTCCCCGCTGTGTCCCGCTGTGTCCCGCTCTGTCCCTGCTGTGTCCCGCTGTGTCCCCCGCTGTGTCCCGCTATGTTCCCGCAGTGTCCCCGCTGTGTCCCGCTGTTTCCCACTGTGTCCCGTGGTGTCCCAGTTTGTCCTTCGCTGTGTCCCCAGGTGAGTCCCCGCTGTGTCCCGCTGTGTCCCCCACTGGGTCCCGCTGTGTCCCCACAGGGTCACCGCTGTTTCCCGCTGTGACCCGCTGTGTTCCGTGGTGTTCCGCTTTGTCCCCCGCTGTGTCCCCCACTGAGTCCCTGCTGTGTCCCCCGCTTTGTACCGCTGTGTCAGTGCAGTGTCCCCGCTGTGTCCCTCTCAGTCACATTGTCCCGTGGTGTCCTGCTTTGTCCCCCGCTGTGTCCCCCACTGAGTCCCCTCTGTGTCGCAACTGTGTCCCGCTGTGTCCTCGCTGTGTCCCCCGCTGTGTCCCGCTGTGTCCCCCGCTGTGACCCGCTGTGTCCTGCTGTGTCCCCCACTGTGTCCCTGCTGTCTCCCCGGTGTGTCACAGTTTCCCGCTGTGTACTGCTGTGTCTCCCGCTGAGTTCCTCTGTGTCCCGCTGTGTCCCAATGTGTCCTCGCTGTGTCACGCTCTGTCCTGCTCTGTCCTCGCTGTGTCCTGCTTTGTCCCGCTGTGTCCCCACTGTGTGCCCGCTGTGTCCCTCTGTGTACCCCGCTGTGTCCGCTGTGTCCCCTCTCTGTCCTCTGCTGTCCCCCACTGTGTCCCCCGCTGCGTCCCCCGCTGTGACCCGCTGTGTCCCGCTGTGTCCCCCGCTGTGTCCCCACTGTGTGCCCCCTGTGTCCCACTGTGTACCCCGCTGTGTCCAGCTGTGTTCCCGCTGTGTCCACTGCTGTGTCCTGCTGTGTACCCCGCTGTGTCCCGCTATGTTCCCGCAGTGTCCCCGCTGTGTCCCGCTGTGTCCCGCTCTGTCCCTGCTGTGTCCCGCTGTGTCCCCCTGTGTCCCCCGCTGTGTCCCGCTATGTTCCCGCAGTGTCCCCGCTGTGTCCCGCTGTGTCCCACTGTGTCCCGTGGTGTCCCAGTTTGTCCTTCGCTGTGTACCCAGGTGAGTCCCCGCTGTGCTGTGTCCCGCTGTGTCCCCCACTGGGTC
>NW_012318048.1:0-1884 GCF_000151885.1 Dipodomys ordii
GCTTTTCCTTCTCTGCTCCTTCTCTGCTTCTCTTTCTGCTTCTCTTCTGTTTCTCCTACTCCTTCTCCTTCTCGATCATCTGCTTATCCCTTCTGCTTCTCCTTCTGCTTCTGCATCTTCTGCTTCTTCTGCTACTGCCTCTGCTTCTCTGTTTCTTCTGCTTCCCCTCTGCTTCTCCTTCTGCTTTTGCTTCTCTTTCTGCTTCTGCTTCTCCTTCTGCTTCTCCAGATTCTGCTTCTTCTGCTTCTCCTGCTTCTCCTTCTGCTTCAGGTTCTGCTTCTGCTTCTTCGGCTTCTTCTGCTTCTGCTTCTCCTGCTGCTGCTTCTTCTGCTTCTCCTGCTTCTCTTTCTGCTTTTCCTTCTGTTTCTGCTTCTCCTTCTGCTTCTTCTCCTTCCTATGTTTCTTCTGCTTCTGCTTCTCCTGCTTCTGCTTCTTCTGCTTCTCCTGCTTCTCCTTCTCATTCTCCTTCTCTTTCTGCTTCTGCTTATCCTTCTGTTTCTCCTACTCCTAATCCTTCTCTTTCTCCTTCTCCTTCTCCTTCTTCTGCTTCTCCTGCTGCTTCTTCTTCTGCTTCTTCTGCTTTTTCTGTTTCTTCTTCTTCTGCTTCAGCTTCTGCTTCTTCTGCTTCTCCTTCTGCTTCTCCTTCTGCTTCTGCTCTTCTCCTTCTGTTTCTTCTGTTTCTGCTTCTCCTGCTTCTTCTTCTTCTGCTTCTCCTACTTCTCCTTCTGCTTCTCCGTCTCCTTCTCCTTCTCCTTCAATTTCTCCTTCTTGTGCTTCTCATTCTGCTTCTGCTTCTGCTTCTCCTGCTTCTGCTTCTTCTGTTTCTCCTTCTGCTTCTTCTTCTGCTTCTCTTTCTGCTTCTTATTCTGCTTCTGCTCTTCCTACTCCTAATCCTTCTCTTTCTCCTTCTTCTTCTGCTTCTCGTTCTGCTTCTGCTTCTTCTGCTAGTTCGGTTTCTTCTGCTTCTGCTTTTCCAGCTTCTGCTGCTTCTGCTTCTCCTTCTGCTTCAGGTTCTCCTTCTGCTTCTTGGGCTTCTTCTGTTTCTTCTGCTTCTGCTTCTCCTGATACTGCTTCTTCTGCTTCTTCTGCTTCTCTTTCTAAAACTCCTTCTGCTTCTGCTTATCCTTCTGCTCCTTCTCCTTCTTCTGTTTCTTCTTCTTCTTCTGCTTCTCCTTCTTCTGCTTCTCCCGCTTCTGCTTCTTCTGCTTCTCCTGCTTGTCCTTCTCCTACTGCTTCTCCTTCTACTTCTTCTGCTTCTCTTTCTGCTTCTGCTTCTTCTGATTCTCCAACTTCTCCTTCTTCTTCTCCTTCTGTTTCTGCTTCTCTTTCTGCTTCTGCATCTCCTTCTGCTTCACCTTCTGCTGCTCCTTCTCCTTCTTCTGTTTCTCCCTCTGCTTCTGCTTCTTATGCTTCTTCTTTCTCTTCTGGTTCTGCTTCTCCTGCTTCTGCTTCTTATGCTTCTACTGCTTCTTCTTCTTCTTCTTCTTCTTCTTCTTCTTCTTCTTCTTCTTCTTCTTCTTCTTCTTCTTCTTCTTCTTCTTCTTCTTCTTCTTCTTCTTCTTCTTCTGCTTCTACTTCTCTTCCAGCTTCTGCTTCTCCTGCTTGTTTTTCTGCTTCTTCTGCTGTTTTTTCTACTTCCTATTCTGCTTCTCTTTTTGCTTCTCCTTCTGCTTCTGCTTCTTCTGTTTCTGCTGCCTGAATTTCTGGTTCTACTTCTTCTGCTGCTTCTTCTGCTTCTGCTTCTACTTCTGCTTCTGTTTCTGCTTCTTCTCTTTCGGCTTCTCCTGCTTCTGCTTCTTGTCCTCCTCCTGCTTCTCTTTCTGTTTCTCATTCTTCTTCTGCTTCTCCTTCAGCTTCTGCTTCTCCTCCTTCTCCTTCTCCTAC
>NW_012318049.1:0-1884 GCF_000151885.1 Dipodomys ordii
TCATAGATTCATTTATAAGGGACCAGGTGATTTTTTTCTTCGTTGCTTTGTATGTCCCTCCCCCACGATGTAATTCCTGCTTTCACTATATTTGGTGTTGGCATAATTTGGGGAACGTAAGGGAAAAATCGAATTGTTTAAATAAAGATGCAAGTTGAACCATTGCAACAATGAGATGAGACATTATGTCCAAAACCGAACTTTACAATTTAGGCGGCCATGGGGGAGGTTGTGTGTAAGGAGGTGGGGACAGAGAGTTATGGGGCGGGGCGATTGTAGCTGTGGAGATGGGAGGGGAGGGATGGAAGAGGACCCCCAGGAGGAGGCAGCAACGCTTGATAAGAAATCTACTCGTTGAAAAGGAGTGGAGAGAGTGGGCATCCTTGTCTTGGTCCTGAGTTAAAAGGAAATGGCTTTAGTTTTTCACCATTGAGTATAATGCTGGCTGTAAGTTTGTCATATACAGCCTTTATTGTATTGAGGAATGTTCCATGGATTCCTAATTTTTCCAAAACCTTCATCATAAAGGGGTGTTGGATCTTGTCGAATGCTTTTTCTGCATCTATTGAGATAATCATGTGGTTCTTATTCTTGCTCCTGTTGATGTGATGAATAATATTAATTGATTTGCGTATATTGAACCAGCTTTGCATCCCTGAAATGAATCCTGTTTGATCGTGGTGTATGATTTTTTGGATGAAATGTTGAAGTCGATTGGCCAAAATTTTGTTGAGAAGTTTTGCATCAATATTCATCAAAGAGATGGGTCTATAGTTCTCTTTCTTTGATGAGTCTCTGCCTGGTTTTGGGATGAGGGTTATGATGGCTTCATAGAACGTGTTCGGTAGTGAGCTTTCTCTTTCAATTTCATTGAAGAGTTGGAGGAGTATTGGTGTGAGCTCTGCTTTGAAGGCCTTGTAAAATTCCGCTGTGAAACCATCTGGTCCTGGACTTTTCTTAGCTGGGAGGTCTCTTATTGCTGTTTCTATTTCAGTGCTTGATATGGGCCTGTTAAGATAGTTTAACTCATCTTGGTTTAGTTTTGGCATATCAATATTTGCTAGAAAAAGGTCCATTTCTGTCAAGTTCTCAACTTATTAGCATAAAGTTTGAGAAGTATTCCTTATAATGTTCTGAATCTTGGTTGTTTCCGAGGTGATGTTTCCATTCTCATCTCTGAGTTTATTAATTTGGGTGTGTTCTCTTCTTTTTCTGATAAGATTTGCTAAGGGTCTGTCAATTTTGTTAAGTTTTTTGAAGAACCAACTCTTTGTTTTGTTGATTCTTTCTATAGTTTTTTTGGATTCTAATTCATTTAATTCTGATTTAATTTTGATTATTTCTTTCCGTCTACTGGATTGGCGTTTATCTTGCTGCTCTTTTTCAAGGAGGTTTTGATGTGTCATTAAATTGTTAGTTTCAGATCTCTCTCTTGGACATTTTTTATACTGAATATTACCAACTTTGTTTCTCTGACAAAAATATAAGAACTTTAAAGAATTGTGAACCTAGCACTGGTGGCTCACATCTGTCATCCTAGCTACTCAGAAGGCAGAGATCTGAGGATCATGGTTCAAAATCAGTCCAGACAGGAATGTCCATGAGAGTCTTATGTCCAATAAACCACCAGAAAACTGGAAGTGGCACTGTGGCTCAAATGGTAGAGCGCTCACCTTGAGCTGAAGAGCTGAGGGACAGCAACCAGGCTCAGTGTTCACAACTGACACAAAAAAAAAGAATTGTGAGATACATTTTCATTCTTTAAGAAAATATACATTCAATGTACAATATAAATATAAAACTTGATTTTTGTAATACCTTAGTTTTTGCTATATTTGCCTGTTGCAGGAACTTTAGTAGGCTTTTCTATTAGAGACTGTTCAT
>NW_012318050.1:0-1884 GCF_000151885.1 Dipodomys ordii
CCGCTGTGTCCCGCTGTGTCCCCCGCTGTGTCCCGCTGTGTCCCCGAAGGGTCACCGCTGTTTCGCGCTGTGTCCCGCTGTGTTCCGTGGTGTCCCGCTTTGTCCCCCGCTGTGTCCCCAGCTGAGTCCCCGCAGTGTACCCGCTGTGTCCCGCTGTGTCCTCGCTGTGTCCCCTGCTGTCTCCCGCTCTGTCCCCCGCTGTGTCTCACGCTTTATCCCGTCTGTGTCCCACTCTGTCCCGCTGTGTCCCGCTGTGTCCACCACTGTGTCCCTTTGTGTCCCCAGCTGTGTAACCTGCTGAGTAACTCTGTGAATCCCGCTGTATCGAGGCTGTGTCCCGCTGGGTCCCAGTGTGTCCTTGCTCTGTTATTCGTGGTGGCCCCCTCTGTCCCCCGCTGTGTCCACCGCTCTGTCCTACTGTGTCCCCCGCTGTGTCCCGTTGTGTCCCGCTGTGTCCCCCGCTGTGCCCCTGCTGTGTCCCCGCTGTGTCACGCTGTGTCCTGCTGTGTCGCATTGTGTCCCGCTGTAACCCTGCTGAGTGTCCCTGTGTCCCCGCTGTGTCTTGCTGTGTCGTCGCTCTGTCCTCCGCTGTGTCCCGCTGTGTCCTCGGCTGTGTCCCGCTGTGTCAGTCTGTGTCCCGCTGTATCCCGCTGTGACCCCGCTGAGTCCCCGCTGTGTCCTCGCTGTGTCCCCCGCTGTGTCCCGCCGTGTCCTCGCTGTGTCCTGCTGTGTCCCGCTGTGTCCCCGTTTTGTGCCCGCTGTGTCCCGCTGTGTACTTCGTTGTGTCAGGCTGTGTCCCCCGCTTTGTCCCGCTGTGTCCCCGCAGTGTCCCCGCTGTGTCCCGCTGTGTCACATTGTGTCCCATGGTGTCCTGCTTTGTCCCCAGCTGTGTCCCCCGCTGAGTCCCCTCGGTGTCCTGCTGTGTCCTCGCTGTGTGCCCCGCTGTCTCCCACTTTGTCCCACGCTGTGTCCCACTGTGTCCTCGCTGTGTCCCCCGCTGTGTCCCGCTATCTCCCCGCTGTGTCCCAAACTGTGTCCCGCTGTGTCCCGCTGTGTACCCAGCTGTGTCGTGCTATGTTCCCGCAGTGTCCCCGCTGTGTCCCCGCTGTGTCCTGCTGTGTCCTCGATGTGTCCCCCGCTGTGTTCCGTTGTGTCCCCAGCTGTATACCCCCCTGTGTTCCGCTGTGTCCCCGCTGTATCGACGCTGTGTCCTGCTGTGTCCCGCTGTGTCCTGATTTGTCCCCCGCTGTGTCCCCCGCTGATTCCCCGCTGTGTCCCCGCCTTGTCCCGCTCTGTCCTCCCTGTGTCCCCCGCTGTGTCCCGCTGTGTCCCCTGCTGTGTCCCGCTGTGTCTACTGCAGTGTTCCTGCTGTGTCCCGCTGTGTCCCGCTGTGTCCCCCTGTGTCCTCACTGTGTCCCACGCTGTGTTCTGCTGAGTACTTGCTGTGTCCCCCGATGTGCCCCGTTGTGTCCCCAGCTGTGTACCCCGCTGTGGCCCACTCTGTCCCCGCTGTATCGACGCTGTGTCCCGCTGTGTCCCGCTGGGTCCTCGCTGTGTCCACCGCTGTGTCCCGCTGTGTCCACCGCTGTGTACCGCTGTGTCCCCAGTTGTGTCCCACTGTGTCCCGCTGTGGCCCCCGCTGTGTCCCCCGCTATGTCACGCTGTGTCCCGCTGTGTCCCCCGCTGTCTCCCCACTGTGTCCACTGCTATGTCCCCGCTGTGTCCCGCTTTTTCCCCCGCTGTGTCCCGCTGTGTCCTCGCAGTGTCTCCCGCTGTGTCCCGCTGTGTCCTCGCTGTGTCCCCTGCTGTGTCCCCGCTGTGGCCCCTCTGTGTCCTGCTGTGTCCCACTCTGTACCTGCTGTGTCCTGCTGTGTCACGCTGTGT
>NW_012318051.1:0-1884 GCF_000151885.1 Dipodomys ordii
GAAGAAGAAGCAGCAGAAGCAGAAGCAGCAGAAGGAGGAGAAGAAGAAGAAGAAGAAGAAGAAGAAGAAGAAGAAGAAGAAGAAGAAGAAGAAGAAGAAGAAGAAGAAGAAGAAGAAGAAGAAGAAGAAGAAGAAGAAGAAGAAGGAGAAGGAGAAGGAGAAGGAGAAGGAGAAGGAGAAGCAGTAGAAGCAGAAGAAGCAGAAACAGGAGAATCAGAAGCAGAAGAAAAAGAATAAGCATAAGAAGCAGAATCAGAGGGAGAAGCAGAAGAAGGAAAAGCAGAAGCAGAAGAAGCAGCAGAAGGAGAAGCAGAAGCAGAAGAAGATGCAGAAGGAGAAGCAGGAGAAGCAGAAGAAGGAGAAGTAGAAGGCGAAAGAGAAGGATTAGGAGTAGGAGAAGCAAAAGGATAAGCAGAAGCAGAAAGAGACGCAGAAGGAGAAGCAGCACGAGAAGTAGGAGAAGCTGGAGAAGCAGAAGCAGGAGAAGCAGAAGAAACAGAAGACGCAGAAGCATAATGAGAAGCAGAAGGAGAAATTGAAGCAGAAGCAGAAGCAGAAGGAGAAGCAGAAGCAGAAGCAGAAGGAGAAGCAGAAGAAGGAGAAGGAGAAGCAGAAAGAGAAGCACAAAGAAGCAGGAGAAGCAGGAGAAGCAGAAGCAGAAGAAACATAGGAAGGAGAAGAAGCAGAAGCAGAAGGAGAAGCAGAAACTGAAGGAAAAGCAGAAAGAGAAGCAGGAGAAGCAGAAGAAGCAGCAGCAGGAGAAGCAGAAGCAGAAGAAGCCGAAGAAGCAGAAGCAGAACCTGAAGCAGAAGGAGAAGCAGGAGAAGCAGAAGAAGCAGAATCTGGAGAAGCAGAAGCAGAAAGAGAAGCAAAAGCAGAAGGAGAAGCAGAAGGGGAAGCAGAAGAAACAGAAGAAGCAGAGGCAGTAGCAGAAGAAGCAGAAGATGCAGAAGCAGAAGGAGAAGCAGAAGGAAAAGCAGAAGAACGAGAAGGAGAAGGAGTAGGAGAAACAGAAGGAGAAGCAGAAAGAGAAGCAGAAGAAGGAGCAGGAGAAGGAAAAGCAGCAGGAGAAGCAGAAAGAGCAGCAGAAGGAGAAGCAGGAGATGCAGAAACTTGAGAAGCAGAAGCAGAAGAAACACAAGAAGGACAAGAAGCAGAAGCAGAAGGAGAAGCAGAAACAGAAGGAGAAGCAGAAAGAGAAGGAGGGAAAGCAGAAGAAGCAGAAGCAGGAGAAGCAGAAGCATAAGAATGTGAAGAAGCAGAAGGAGAACCTGAAGCAGAAGGACAAGCAGGAGAAGCAGAAGAAGCAGAATCTGAAGAAGCAGAATAAGAAGCAGAACGAGAAGCAGAAGCAGAAAGAGAATCAAAAGCAGAAGGAGAAGCAGAAGAAACAGAAGAAGTAGAAGCAGAAGCAGTTGTAGCAGAAGCAGAAGGAAAAGCAGAAGAACAAGAAGGAGAAGGAGAAACAAAAGGAGAAACAGAAGGAGAAGCAGAAAGAGACGCAGGTAAAGCAGAAGAAGAAGAAGCAAAAGGAGAATCAGAAGGAAAAGCAGAAGAAGATGCAGAATGAGAAGCAGGAGAAGCAGAAGAAGCAGAAGCAGGAGGAGAAGCAGGAAAAGTAGAAGAAGAAGAAGAAGAAGCAAAAGGAGAAGCAAAAGAAGGAGAAGGAGAAGCAGAAGCAGAAGCAAAAGGACAAGCACAAGCAGAAGGAGATGCAGAAGGAGAAGCAGGAGAAGCAGAAGAATCAGAAGCTGAAGGAGAAGCTGAAGTAGGAGAAGGAGAAGGAGCAGAAGCAGAAGGAGAAGCAGAAGCAGAATGAGAAGCAGAAAGAGAAGCAGAGAAGCACCAGAAGCAGAAGCAGGAGAAGTCTGAAAGAGAAGAAGC
>NW_012318052.1:0-1884 GCF_000151885.1 Dipodomys ordii
GGAGAAGCAGAAGAAGCAGAAGCGGGAGAATCTTTTAAGAAGAAGAAGAAGAAGAAGAAGAAGAAGAAGAAGAAGAAGAAGAAGAAGAAGAAGAAGAAGAAGAAGAAGAAGAAGAAGAAGAAGAAGAAGAAGAAGAAGAAGAAGAAGAAACAGAAGAAGGAGAAGGAACAGAAGGAAAAGCAGAAGCAGAAGGAGAAGCAGAAAGATAAGCAGAAGAAGCAGAAGAAGCAGTAGCAGGAGAAGCAGAAGAAACAGAAGAAGCCCAAGAACCAGAAGGTTAACCTGAAGCAGAAGGAGAAGCAGAAGCAGGAGAAGCTGGAAAAGCAGAAGCAGAAGAAACAGAACAAGCAGAAGATGCAGAAGCAGAACGAGAAGCAGAAGAAGAAGAAGAAGGAGAAAGAGAAGGATTAGGAGTAGGAGGAGCAGAAGCAGAATTAGAAGCAGAAAGAGAAGCAGAAGGAGAAACAGAAGAAGCAGAAGCAGGAGAAGCAGAAGCAGAAGCAGAATGAGAAGCACAAGAAGGAGAAATTGAAGGAGAAGGAGAATAGGACGGAGAAGCAGAAGGAGAAGTAGGAGAAGCAGAAGAAGAAGAAGCAAGAGAAGCAGAAGCAGAAGCAAAAGCAAAACCTGAAGCAAAAGCGGAAGCAGGAGAAGCAGAAGAAGCAGAATCTGGAGAAGCTGAATGAGAAGCTGAAGGATAAGCAGAAGCTGAAAGAGAATCAAAAGCAGAAGGAGACGCAGAAGAAACGGAAGAAGCAGTAGCAGTTGCAGCAGAAGCAGAAGGAGAAGCAGAAAGAAAAGCAAAAGAACGAGAAGAAGAAGGAGAAACAGAAGGAGAAGCAGGAGAATCAGAAGGAGAAGCAGAAGAAACAGAAGGAGAAGCAGAAGCAGAAGAAGCAGAAGTTGAAGCAGAAGGAGAAACAGAAGCAGAAGAAGCAGCAGAAGGAGAAGCAGAAGCACAAGAAGATGCAGAAGGAGAAGCAGGAGAAGCAGAAGAAGCAGAAGCAGAAGGAGAAGTAGAAGTAGGAGAAGGAAGAGCCGCAGAAGAAATAGGAGAAGCAGAAAGAGAAGCAGAAGCAGAATGAGAAGCAGAAAGAGAAGCAGTAGAAGCAGAAGAAGCAGGAAAAGAAGAAGCAGAATAAAGAGAAGAAGAAGATGATGATGAAGAAGAAGAAGAAGAAGAAGAAGAAGAAGAAGAATATTAAGAAGAAGAAGAAGAATTAGGAGGAGGAGGAGGAGGAGGAGGAGAAGGAGGAGGAGAAGGAGAGGCATAAGGAGAAGCAGTAGAAGCAGAAGAAGCAGAAGCAGGAGAAGCAGAAGCAGAAGAAAAAGAATAAGCAAAAAAAGCAGAATCAGAGGGAGAAGCAGAAGAAGGAGAACGAGCAGAAGGAGAAGGAGAAGAGGAGGAGAATCAGAAGGAGAAGCAGAAGAAGGAGAAGCAGAAGCAGAAAAGCAGCAGAAGGAGAAGCAGAAGCAGAAGAAGATGCAGAAGGAGAAGTAGGAGAAGCAGAAGAAGCAGAAGCAGAAGGAGAAACAGAAGTAGGAGAAGGAGAAGGAGAAGGAAGGGCAGCAGAAGCAATAGGAGAAGCAGAAGGAGAAGCAGAAGCAGAATGAGAAGCAAAAAGAGAAGCAGTAGAAGCAGAAAAACCAGGAGAAGCAGAAGAAAGAGAAGAAGAAGAAGAAGAAGAAGAAGAAGAAGAAGAAGAAGAAGAAGAAGAAGAAGAAGAAGAAGAAGAAGAAGAAGAAGAAGAAGAAGAAGAAGGAGAAGGAGAAGGAGAAGGAGCACAAGAAGGAGAAGCAAAAGCAGAAAGAGTAGCAGAAACAGAAGGAGAACAAAAGGAGAAGCAGGAAAATCAGAAGAAGCAGAAAGAGAAGGAGAAGAAG
>NW_012318053.1:0-1884 GCF_000151885.1 Dipodomys ordii
TGGGAAAGCTGTATATGCTGCTGATAGGGAAGCAGGGGATCTGTAATTTGGGGATGCAGAAGCAGATGAATCTCAAGATGGTCTAGTATCTGATGCAGATGGTGAAGCTTATCTGTATGAGAAGCAGGAAGAGAAGGAGAGAAAGCAGAATAGAAGAAGCAGGAGAAGCAGAAGCATAAGAATGTGAAGAAGCAGAAGGAGAACCTGAAGCAGAAGGAGAAGCAGGAGAAGCAGAAGAAGCAGAATCTGAAGAAGCAGAATAAGAAGCAGAACGAGAAGCAGAAGCAGAAAGAGAATCAAAAGTAGAAGGAGAAGCAGAAGAAACAGAAGAAGTAGAAGCAGAAGCAGTTGTAGCAGAAGCAGAAGGAAAAGCAGAAGAACAAGAAGGAGAAGGAGAAACAGAAGGAGAAACAGAAGGAGAAGCAGAAAGAGACGCAGGTAAAGCAGACGAAGAAGAAGCAAAAGGAGATTCAGAAGGAGAAGCAGAAGAAGGAGAAGAGAAGCAGAAGAAGATGCAGAAGGAGAAGCAGGAGAAGCAGAAGAACCAGAAGCAGGAGGAGAAGCAGGAAAAGCAGAAGAAGCAGAAGCAAAAGGAGAATCAAAAGAAAGAGAAGGAGAAGCAGAAGCAGAAGCATAAGGAAAAGCACAAGCAGAAGGAGATGCAGAAGGAGAAGCAGGAGAAGCAGAAGAAGCAGAAGCAGAAGGAGAAGAAGAAGGAGAAGAAGCAGAAGCAGAAGAAGCAGAAGAAGTAGAAAGAGAAGCCGACGAAGAGAAGCAGAACGAGAAGCAGGAGAAGCAGAAGAAGCAGAGCGGGAGAAGCAGAAGAAGAAGAAACAGAAGAAATAGAAGGAGCAGAAGCAGAAGGAGGAGCAGAAGCAGAAGGAGAAGCAGAAAGAGAAGCAGGAAAAGCAGAAGAAGCAGAAGCAGGAGAAGCAGAAGCAGAAGAAACAGGAGAAGGACAAGAAGCAGAAGCAGAAGCAGAAGCAGAAGGAGAAGCAGAAACAGAAGGAGAAGCAGAAAGAGAAGGAGGGGAAGCAGAAGAAGCACAAGCAGGAGAACCAGAAGCATAAGAATCCGAAGAAGCAGAAGCAGAACCTGAAGCAGAAGGAGAAGCAGGAGAAGCAGAAGAAGCAGAATCTGGAGAAGCAGAATGAGAAGCTGAAGGAGAAGCAGAAGCAGAAAGAGAATCAAAAGGAGAAGGAGAAGCGGAAGAAACAGAAGAAGCAGAAGCAGTAGCAGTTCCAGCAGAAGCAGAAGGAGAAGCAAAAGTAAAAGCAGAAGAACGAGAAGGAGAAAGAGAAACAGAAGGAGAAGCAGAAGGAGAAGCAGAAGAAGCAGAAGGAGAAGCAGAAGGAGACACAGAAGCAGAAGAAGCAGCAGAAGGAGAAGCAGAAGGAGAAGAAGATGCAGAAGGAGAAGCAGGAGAAGCAGAAGAAGCAGAAGCAGAAGGAGAAGGAGAAGTAGGAGAAGGAGTAGGAAGAGCCACAGAAGCAATAGGAGAAGCAGAAGCAGAATGAGAAGCAGAAAGAGAAGCAGTAGAAGAAGAAGAAGCAGGAAAAGCAGAAGCAGCAGAAAGAGAAGAAGAAGAAGAAGAAGAAGAAGAAGAAGAAGAAGAAGAAGAAGAAGAAGAAGAAGAAGAAGAAGAAGAAAAAGAAGAAGAAGAAGAAGAAGAAGGAGAAGGAGAAGGAGAAGGAGAAGGAGAAGGAGAAGGAGAAGCAGTAGAAGCAGGAGAAGCAGAAGAAAAAGAATAAGCATAAGAAGCAGAATCAGAGGGAGAAGCAGAAGCAGGAGAAGCAGAAGCAGAAGAAGCAGCAGAAGGAGAAGCAGAAGCAGAAGAAGATGCAGAAGGAGAAGCAGGAGAAGCAGAAGAAGGAGAAGGAGATG
>NW_012318054.1:0-1884 GCF_000151885.1 Dipodomys ordii
CTGTGTCCTCGCTCTGTCCCCCGATGTGTCCCTTTGTGTCCCCAGGTGTGTGCCCGCTGTGTCCTGCTGTGTCCCCGCTGTATTGACGCTGTGTCCCGCTGGGTCCCGCTGTGTCCTCGCTGTGTTCCCCGCTGGGTCCCGCTGTGTACCCCTCTGTGTCCCCCTCTGGGTCCCGCTGTGTCCCCGCTTTGTCCCCCTCTGTGTCCCTATGTGTCCAGCTGTGTATCCTGCTGTGTCCCGCTATGTTCCCGCAGTGTCCCCGCTGTGTCCTGCTGTGTCCCACTGTGTCCCGTGGTGTCCCGCTTTGTCCCTCGCTGTGTCCCCCGGTGAGTCCCTGCTGTGTCCCCGCTGTTTTCCGCTGTGTCCTCCCTGTGTCCCCCGCTGTGTCCCGCTGTGTCCCCCGCTGTGTCCCACTGTGTCTACTGCTGTGTCCCCGCTGTGTCCCGCTGTGTTCCGCTGTGTCCCGCTGTGTCGCGCTGTGTCCTTGCTGTGTCCCACGCTGTGTTCCGCTGTGTCCTCGCTGTGTCCCCCGATGTGTCCCTTTGTGTCCCCAGGTTTGTACCCGCTGTGTCCCACTGTGTCCCTGCTCTATCGACACTGTGTCCCGCTGGGTCCCGCTGCGTCCTCGCTGTGTTCCCCGCTGTGTCCCGCTGTGTACCCCTCTGTGTCCCCCTCTGTGTCCCGCTGTGTCCCCCGCTGTGTCCCGCTGTGTCCCGCTGTGTACTGCTGTGTCCCCCGCTGTGTCCCGCTGTGTCCTCGTTGTGTCCCAATGTGTCCTCGCTGTGTCCCGCGCTGGTCCCGCTGTGTCCCCCCTGTGTCCCCCGCTTTGTTCCGCTGTGTCCTGCTGTGTCCCCCGCTGTGTCCCCCGCTGTGTCCCCCGCAGTGTCAGCGCTGTGTCCCGCTGTGTCCTCGCTGTGTCCCGCTGTGTCTCGCTGTGCCCCCACTGTGTCCCGTTGTGTTCACAGCTGTGTACCACGCTGTGTAACGCTGTGTCCCCGCTGTATCGACGCTGTGTACCGCTGGGTCCCGCTGTGTCCTCGCTGTGTTCCCCACTGTGTCCCGCTGTGTCCCCCACTGTGTCCCCCGCTGTGTCCCTATGTGTCCCACGCTTTGTCCCCCTGTGTCCCCGCAGTTTCCCCGCTGTGTCCCGCTGTTTCCCACTGTGTTCTGTGGTGTCCCGCTTTGTCCCCCGCTGTGTCCCCCGGTGAGTCGCCGCTGTGTCCCCGCTTTGTCCCGCTGAGTCCTCCATGTGTCTCCCTCTGTGTCGCGCTGTGTCCCCCGCTGTGTCCCGCTGTGTCCACTGCTGGGACCCGGCTGTGTCCCGCTGTGTCCCGCTGTGTCCCGCTGTGTCCTCACTGTGTCCCACTCTGTGTTCCGCTGAGTCCTCGCTTTGTCCCCAGCTGTGTCCCGCTGTGTCCCCCGCTGTGCCCTGCAGTGTCCCGCTCTGTCCCGCTGTGTCCTCGCTGTGTCACGCTGTGTCCCGCTGTGTCCCCCACTGTTTCCCCTGCTGTGTCCGGCTGTGTCCCCCACTGTGTCCCGCTCTGTCACCCTCTGTGTCCTGCTGTGTCCCCCGCTGTGTCCCACTGTGTCCCCGCAGTGTCACTGCTGTTTACTGCTGTGTCCCGCTGTGTTCCGTGGTGTCCCTCTTTGTCTCCCGCTGTGTCCCCCGCTGTGTCCCGCTGTGTCCGACTGTGTCCCGCTCTGTCCCCGCTGTGTCCCGCTGTGTTCCGCTGTGTCCCCGCTGTGTGCCCGCTGTGTCCCGCTGTGTCCCCCGCTTTGTCCTGCTGTGTCCCCGCAGTGTCCCTCTGTGTCCCACTGTGTCCCACTGTGTCCCGAAGGTGTCCCTCTTTGTCCCTGCTGTGTCCACCGCTGTGTCCCCTCTTG
>NW_012318055.1:0-1884 GCF_000151885.1 Dipodomys ordii
GAAGCCAAAAGGTTAAGCCGAAGCAGAAAGATGACGCCAAAGGAAAAGCAGCTTGAGAAGTAGGAGAAGCAGGAGAAGCAGTGGTATCAGAAGATGCAGTAGCTGAATGAGAAGCAGAAGGAGAAATTGAAGCAGAAGCAGGAGAAGCAGAAGCAGAAGGAGAAGCAGAAGAAGGAGAATGAGAAGTAGAAAGAGAAGCAGATCGAGAAGCAGGAGAAGCAGAAGCAGATGAATGGTAGGAGAAGATGCAGTAGCAGAAGCAGTATCAGAAGGAAAAGCAGATAGAGAAGAAGGAGAAGCAGAAGAAGCAGCAGCAGGAGAAGCAGAAGCAGAAGTAGCTGAAGAAGCAGAAGAAGAACTTGATGCAGAAGGAGAAACAGGAAAAGCAGAAGAAGCAGAATCTGGAGAAGCAGAAAGAGAAGCAAAAAGAGAAGCAGAAGGAGAAGTAGAAGAAGCAGCAGAAGGAGAAGTAGAAGAAGCAGCAGTAGGAGAAGCAGCAGAAGAAGCAGAAAAACAAGCAGGAGAAGCAGAAGCAGAAAGAGAAGTAGAAGCAGAAGAAGCAGAAGAAGTAGAAGCACAAGAAGAAGCAGTAGAAGCATAAGAAGCAGAAGCAGGAGAAGCAGAAGCAGAAGAACAAGAAGAAGATTAAGAAGCTGAAGCAGAAGCAGAGGGAGAAACAGAAGAAGGAGAAGGAGCAGCAGAAGGTGAAGCAGAAGGAGATGGAGAAGCAGAAAGAGAAGCAGAAACAGAAGGAGAAGAAGAAGGATTAGTTGGAGATTCAGAAGAAGCAGAAGCAGAAAGAGAAGCAGAAGAAGGAGAAGGATAAGCAGAAGCAGAGGAAAGGAAGGAGATGCCGAAGAAGCAGTAGATGCAGAAGCAGGAGAAGCAGGAGAAGCAGAAGAAGAAGAAGAAGAAGAAGAAGAAGAAGAAGAAGAAGAAGAAGAAGAAGAAGAAGAAGAAGAAGAAGAAGAAGAAGAAGAAGAAGAAGAAGAAGAAGAAGAAGAAGAAAGAGAAGAAGGAGAAGGAGCAGAAGGAGAAGCAGAAGCAGAAGGAGAAGCAGAAAGAGAAGGAGAAGAAGCAGTAGCAGGAGAAGCAGAAGCAGAAGAAACAGAAGAAGCTGAAGAAGCAGAAGCAGGACCTGAAGCAGAAGATGCAGAACAAGCAGAAGAAGCAGTAGGAGAAGCAGAACGAGAAGCAGAAGAAGAAGAAGGAGAAGGAGAAAGAGAAGGATTAGGAGTAGGAAGAGCAGAAGGAGAATCAGAAGCAGAATGAGAAGCAGAAGGAGCAGCAGAAGGAGAAGCAGAAGGAGAAGCAGAAGAAGGAGAAGCAGAAGCAGAAGAAGCAGCAGAAGGAGAAGCAGAAGCAATAGGAGAAGCAGAAGGAGAAGCAGAAGCAGAATGAGAAGCAGAAAGAGAAGCAGTAGAAGCAGAAGAAGCAGGAAAGGAAGAAGCAGAAGAAAGAGAAGAAGAAGAAGAAGAAGAAGAAGAAGAAGAAGAAGAAGAAGAAGAAGAAGAAGAAGAAGAAGAAGAAGAAGAAGAAGAAGAAGAAGAAGAAGAAGAAGAAGGAGAAGGAGAAGGAGAAGGAGAAGCAGTAGAAGCAGAAGAAGCAGAAGCAGGAGTAGCAGAAGCAGAAGAAAAAGAATAAGCAAAAGAAGCAGAAGCCGAAGCAGTGGGAGAAGCATAAGAAGGAGAAGGAGAAGGAGCAGCAGAAGGAGAAGCAGAAGCAGAAAGAGAAGCAGAAACAGAAGGAGAACAAGAAGGAGAAGGAGGAGAATCAGAAGAAGCAGAAGTAGAAGCAGAAAGAAGAGAAGAAAGAGAAGCAGAAGTAGAATCAGAAGAAACAGAAGAAGAAGCATAAGAAACAGAAGCAAAAGAAACAGAAGAA
>NW_012318056.1:0-1883 GCF_000151885.1 Dipodomys ordii
GCTTCTTGTGCTTCTCCTGCTTCTCTTTCTGCTTCTCATTCTGCTTCTGCTTCTCCTTCTGCTTCTGCTTCTCCTCCTTCTCCTTCTCCTACTTCTGCTTCTCCTTCAGCTTCTGCTTCTTCTGTTTCTCCTGCTCCTCCTTCTGCATCTCCTTCTGCTTGTGCTTGTCCTTATGCTTCTTCTTCTGCTTCTGCTTCTCCTTCTCCTTCTTTTGCTTCTCCTTTTGCTTCTGCTTCTTCTGCTTTTCCTTCTTCTCCTTCTGCTTCTGCTTCTTCTGCTTCTCCTTCTGCATCTTCTTCTGCTTCTCCTTCTCCTTCTTCTGCTTCTCCTTCTGATTCTCCTTCTGCTTCTTCTTCATCTGCTTTACCTGCTTCTCTTTCTGCTTCTCCTTCTGCTTCTCCTTCTGTTTCTCCTTCTCCTTCTTGTTCTTCTGCTTTTCCTTCTGCTTCTCGTTCTGCTTCTGCTACAACTGCTACTGCTTCTACTTCTTCTGTTTCTTCTGCTTCTCCTTCTGCTTTTGATTCTCTTTCTGCTTCTGCTTCTCCTTCTGCTTCTCAATCTGCTTCTCCAGATTCTTCTTCTTCTGCTTCTCCAGCTTCTCCTTCTGCTTCAGGTTCTGCTTCTGCTTCTTCGGATTCTTATGCTTCTGCTTCTCCTGCTTCTGCTTCTTCTGCTTCCCCTCCTTCTCTTTCTGCTTCTCCTTCTGTTTCTGCTTCTCCTTCTGCTTCTGCTTCTTGTCCTTCTCCTGTTTCTTCTGCTTCTGCTTCTCCTGTTTCTGCATCTCCTGCTTCTCCTTCTGCTGCTCTTTCTGCTTCTCTTGCTGCTTTTCCTTCTCCTGCTCCTTCTTCTGTTTCTCTTTCTGCTTCTCCTTCTGTTTCTCCTTCTCCTTCTCGTTCTTCTGCTTTTCCTTCTGCTTCTCCTTCTGCTTCTGCATCTTCTGCTTCTTCTGCTACTGCCTCTGATTCTTCTGTTTCTTCTGCTTCTCCTTCTGCTTTTGCTTCTCTTTCTGCTTCTGCTTCTCCTTCTGCTTCTCCAGATTCTGCTTCTTCTGCTTCTCCTGCTTCTCCTTCTGCTTCAGGTTCTGCTTCTGCTTCTTCGGCTTCTTCTGCTTCTGCTTCTCCTGCTGCTGCTTCTTCTGCTTCTCCTGCTTCTCTTTCTGCTTTTCCTTCTGTTTCTGCTTCTCCTTCTGCTTCTGCTTCTTCTCCTTCTTCTGTTTCTTCTACTTCTGCTTCTCCTGCTTCTGCTTCTCCTGCTTCTCGTTCTTTCTGCTTCTCTTTCGGCTTCTCCTTCTCCTTCTCCTTCTCCTTCTCCTTCTCCTTCTTCTGCTTCTCCTTCTGCTTCTGCTTCTCCTTCTGCTTCTGCTTCAATTTCTCCTTCTGCTTCTCATTCTGCTTCTGCGTCTTCTGTTTCTTCTGCTTCTCCTGCTTCTGCTTCTCCTGCTTCTCCTAATTCTCGTGCTGCTTCTCCTTCTGCGTCTCTTTCTGCTTCTGCTTATCCTTTTCCTTCTCCTACTCCTAATCCTTCTCTTTCGAATTCTCCGTCTTCTTCTTCTGCTTCTCATGTTGCTTTTGCTTCTGCTTATTCTACTATTTCTGTTTCTTCTGATTCTGCTTCAGATTGTGCTTCTTCTGTTTCTCCTTCTGCTTCAGATTCTGCTTCTGCTTCTTCGGCTTTTCCTGTTTCTTCTGCTTCTGCTTCTCCTGCTTCTTCTGCTTCTCCTGCTTCTCTTTCTGCTTCTCCTTCTGCTTCTGTTTTCTTTCTGCTTCTGCTCTTCTCCTTCTTCTGTTTGTTTTGCTTTTTCTTCTTCTTCTTCTTCTTCTTCTTCTTCTTCTTCTTCTTCTTCTTCTTCTTCTTCTTCTTCTTCTTCTTCTTCTTCTTCCTGA
>NW_012318057.1:0-1011 GCF_000151885.1 Dipodomys ordii
AGACACAGAGGCTGAGCCAGGGACCTCAGGAGATGTACTCAGATTTGGGGAGGACAGAGGAGCTGTGGCTGAGGGTCCCTCAGATGAACTCAGAGAATCCCACCCTTAAGACCTGGAAGTCAGTTCAACTGACATCTGACCAGCAGGTCTAGGCTCCTAGATTTCCAGGGGAAATCACACAGCCACCACAGCAATGGCCCTAATGAGCCCTCTCTGCACAGAGGAGTGTGGAGGTCAACCCAAGGGGAAGGTATGCAGGGTCAGCCCCAAGCAGGCCTATGGGTGCTGACCAATGCCTGGGCACCACTGCTGGCTCACGTATCACCAAACAGCAAGAGGATACCTCTTCCAGAAAGTTCCACTTAGTAATCCACCATCTACTTACCTGTCACCCCAATGGCAGACACGGGGCCCACGCGCTGGCCGCTGTGGAAGCCATACAGGTTCATCTTGTACTTGTGGTCTGGCTCCAGGCCTGAGATGGTGACCTGGTCCTCATGGCCTGGCACCCTCACCACCTTGGGCTGCCCGTCCCCGTTCCTGTACTGCAGCAGGAAGTGGTCAAACTGTCCCTCGGGGACCGTCCAGGAGAGGCCCAGGGAGTCGGGGGTGGCATCTGTCACGGTCAGCTCCCCCAGGCGAGGCTTGGGGGGAGGTTCGGGCGTTGTGGTGGGCACTGCTTGGGTGCTCACAGCTTGTTCCTCTGGAGATGGACAAATAGACAGAGACACACACAGGGACAGGTGAGGTCTCCTCCACTCTCAGTGCAGCACATAAAGGAGCATTTGCAAAAACCAATCCCTGAAGAGCAGGACGAGGCTGGCCACTGGACTGTCACACTCCTCTTCAGCTCCTTCCTGTCACCTTCCTGACACCTTTTGGGCCTCTATGCCCCTGCCCTACACAAACCCAGCTGCTTATGACAGGCTGGGGCAATGGTCACTTAACCTCACTGTGTCCACATATGGACCAGGAACTATTTGTAGAATGAACAAATCAACCCCTAAAATG
>NW_012318058.1:0-1883 GCF_000151885.1 Dipodomys ordii
TTACACAGCGGGTTACACAGCTGGGGACACAAAGGGACACAGTGGTGGACTCTGCGGGACACAGCGGGACAGAGTGGGACACAGACGGGATAAAGCGTGAGACACAGCGGGGGACAGAGCGGGAGACAGCGGGGGACACAGCGAGGACACAGCGGGACACAGCGGGGACACAGCGGGGACTCAGCTGGGGACACAGCGGGGGACAAAGCGGGACACCACGCAACACAGCGGGACACAGCGCGAAACAGCGGTGACCCGTCGGGGACACAGCGGGGGACACAGCGGGATTCAGCGGGTGACACAGCAGAACACAGTGGGGGACACAGTGAGGACACAGTGGGACAAAGCAAGACACAGCATCGAAACAGCGGGGACACAGCGGTACACAGCTGGGTACACAGCTGGGGACACAACGGGACACAGCGGGGGACACAGCGAGGACACAGTGGGACACAGCAGGACACAGCGGGGACACTGCGGGAACATAGCAGGACACAGCAGGGTACACAGCGGGACACAGAGGGACACAGCTTGGGACACAGTGGGGAAACAGCGGGACACAGCGGGGGACACAGCTAGGACACAGCGGGAAACAGCGGGACAAAGTGGGGACACAAAGGGGACTCAGCGGGGGAAACAGCGGGGGAAAAAGCGGGACACCATGGGACACAGTGTGACACAGCAGGACACAGAGGGAACACTGCGTCGACACAGCAGGACAAAGCGGGGGACACAGCGGGACACAGCGGGACACAGCGGGGGACACAGCGGGGGACAGTGGAGACAAAGAGAGGATACAGCGGGACACAGTGGTGACACAGCTGGACACAACGGAGTACACAGCGGGACACAGCGGGCACAAAGCGGGGACAGAGCGGGACACAGCTGGACACAGCGGGACATATAGCGGGGGACACAGCGGGACACAGAGGGGGACACTGTGAGGACACAGTGAGACACAGCGGGGACACAGCGAGGACACAGCGGTGACACAGCTGGACACAACGAAGTACACAGCGGGACACAGCGGGCACACAGCGGGAACCCAGCCTGACACAGCAGGGAACACAGGAAGGACACAGCAGGACACAGCGTCGATATAGCGGGGACACAGCGCGACACAGCGGGGTACACACCTGTGGACACAACGGGACACAGTGGGGGACACAGCGAGGACACAACAGGACACAGCGGGGACACTGCAAGGACACAGCTGGACAAAGCGGGGGACACAGCGGGACACAGCGGGACACAGTGGGGACACTGCGGGGACACAGCGGGACAAAGCGGGGGACACAGCGGGACACAGCGGGACACAGTGGGGGACACAGCGGGGGACAGCGGAGACAGAGAGGGGACACAGCGAGAAGCAGCGTTGACACAGCCTGACACAAAGGAATACACAGCGAGGACACAGAAGGGACAGAGCGGGACACAATGGGACACAGCGGGACACAGCGGGGGACACAGCGGGACACAGCTGGACACAACGGAGTACACAGCGGGACACAGCGGGCACAAAGCGGGGGACACAGCGGGACACAGCGGGACACAGCGGGGGACACAGTGGGGGACACAGCGGGACACAGCGGGGAACACAGAGAGGACACAGCGGGACAAAGAGAGACAAAGCGGGGGACACAGGGTGGACACAGCGGGACTCAGTGGGGGACACAGCAGTACACAGCGGGACACAGCGGGGGACACAGAGGGGTACAGAGCGGTACACAGCGAGGACACAGCGGGACACAGCGGGACACAGCGTTGATACAGCGGGGACACAGCGGGACACAACGGGGTACACAGCTGGGGACACAACGGCGCACAGGGGGGGACACAGCGAGGAAACATCGAAACACAAGGGGGGACACAGCAAGGACACA
>NW_012318059.1:0-1883 GCF_000151885.1 Dipodomys ordii
GCTGCTCTTTCTGCTTCTCTTGCTGCTTTTCCTTCTCCTGCTCCTTCTTCTGCTTCTCTTCTGCTTCTCATTCTGTTTCTCCTTCTCTTTCTCGATTATTCTGCTTTTCATCTGCTTCTCATTCTGCTTCTGCATCTTCTGCTTCTTCTGCTACTGCCTCTGCTTCTTCTGTTTCTTCTGCTTCTCCTTCTGCTTTTGCTTCTCTTTCTGCTTCTGCTTCTCCTTCTGTTTCTCCACGTTCTGCTTCTTCTGTTTCTCCTGCTTCTCCTTCTGCTTCAGGATCTGCTTCTGCTTCTTCGGCTTCTTCTGCTTCTGCTTCTCCTGCTGCTGCTTCTTCTGCTTCTCCTGCTTCTCTTTCTGCTTTTCCTTCTGTTTCTGCTTCTCCTTCTGCTTCTGCTTCTTCTCCTTCTTCTGTTTCTTCTGCTTCTGCTTCTCCTGCTTCTGCTTCTCATGCTTCTCGTTCTGCTTCTCTTTCTGCTTCTCCTTCTCCTTCTTATGCTTCTCCTTCTGCTTCTGCTTCTCCTTCTGCTTCTGCTTCAATTTCTCCTTCTGCTTCTCATTCTGCTTCTGCGTCTTCTGTTTCTTCTGTTTCTCCTGCTTCTGCTTCTCCTGCTTCTCCTACTTCTCGTGCTGCTTCTCCTTCTGCGTCTCTTTCTGCTTCTGCTTATCCTTTTTCTTCTCCTACTCCTAATCCTTCTCTTTCGCCTTCTCCTTCTTCTTCTGCTTCACCTGCTGCTTCTGCTTCTGCTTATTCTACTATTTCTGTTTCTTCTGCTTCTGCTTCAGATTGTGCTTCTTCTGTTTCTCCTTCTGCTTCAGATTCTGCTTCTGCTTCTTCGGCTTCTCCTGTTTCTTCTGCTTCTGCTTCTCCTGCTTCTTCTACTTCTCCTGCTTCTCTTTCTGCTTCTCCTTCTGCTTCTGCTTCTCCTTCTGCTTCTGCTTCTGCTCTTCTCCTTCTTCTGTTTCTTTTGCTTCTGTTTCTTCTGCTTCTTCTTCTTCTGTTTCGTCTGATTCTACTTCTGCTTCTCCCTCTTCTCCTCTTTCTGCTTCTACCTGTGCTTCTTCTGATTCTCCTGCTTCTCCTTCTTGTTCTCCTTCTGTTTCTCCTTCTCTTTCTGCTTCTGCTTCTCCTTCTGCTGCTCCTTCTCCTTCTCCTTCTTTTGCTTCTCCCACTGCTTCTGCTTCTGCTTCATTTGCTTACTCTTTATCTTCTGCTTCTCCTGCTTCTGCTTCGTCTGCTTCTACTGCTTCTCCTTATGCTTCTCCTTATGCTTCTCCTTATGCTTCTCCTTATGCTTCTCCTTATGCTTCTCCTTATGCTTCTCCTTCTTCTTCTTCTTCTTCTTCTTCTTCTTCTTCTTCTTCTTCTTCTTCTTCTTCTTCTTCTTCTTCTTCTTCTTCTTCTTCTTCTTCTTCTCCTTCTTCTTCTCCTTCTTCTTCTCCTTCTTCTTCTCCTTCTCCTTCTTCTTCTTCTTCTTCTTCTTCTTCTTCTTCTTCTTCTTCTTCTTCTTCTTCTTCTTCTTCTTCTTCTTCTTCTTCTTCTTCTCTTTCGTCTGCTTCTGCTTTTCCTGCTTCTTCTGCTTCTACTAGTTCTCTTTCTGCTTCTCATTCTGCTTCTGCTTCTCCTTCTGCGTCTCCTATTCCTTCTGCTGCCCTTCCTTCTCCTTCTCCAACTTCTGCTTCTCCTGCTTTTGCTTCCTCTGCTTCTCCTGCTTCTCCTTCTGCATCTTCCTCTGGTTCTGCTTCTCCTTCTGCTGCTTCTTCTGCTTCTGCTTCTCCTTCTTCTGCTTCTCCTTCTGATTCTCCTTCTGCTTCTCCTTCTGCTGCTCCTTCTGCTTCTCGTTCTGCTTCTGATTCTCCTTCTGCTCTTCCTACTCCTCATG
>NW_012318060.1:0-1883 GCF_000151885.1 Dipodomys ordii
CCGATGTGTCTCTCGCTGTGTCCCGCTGTGTCCCCGCAGGTTCACCGCTGTCACGCTGTGTCTTGCAGTGTTCCGTGGTGTCCCGCTTTGTCCCCCGCTGTGTCCTCGCTTTTTCCCATGCTGTGTTCCGCTGTGTCCTCCCTGTGTCCCCCACTGTGTCCCGCTGTGTCCTGCTGTGTCCCCCGCTGTGTCCTGCTGGGTCCCGCTGTGTCCCTGCTGTGTCCCTGCTGTGTCCAGCTGTGTCCCCCGCTGTGTCCCGTTGTGTCCCGCTGTGTCCCCCGCTGTGTCCCGCTGTGTCCCCGCAGGTTCACCCCTGTTTCACGCTGTGTCCTGCTGTGTTCCGTGGTGTCACGCTTTGTCCCCCGCTGTGTCCCGCTGTGTCCACTGCTGGGTCCCCGCTGGGTCCCGCTGTGTCTCGCTGTTTCCCGCTGTGTCCTCGCTTTGTCCCATGCTGTGTTCCGCTGTGTCCTCCCTGTGTCCCCCGCTGTGTCCCGCTGTGTCCCCCGCTGTGCCCCGCAGTGTCCCGCTGTGTCCCGCTGTGTCCTCGCTGTGTCCCACTGTGTCCCCGCTGTTTCCCCGCTGGGTCCTGCTGTGTCCCGCTGGGTCCCGCTGTGTCCCCCGCTTTGTCCCGCTGTGTCCCCGCACTGTCCCCGCTGTGTCCCGCTGTGTCCCACTGTGTCCTGTGGTGTCCCGATTTGTCCCCCACTATGTCCCCTGCTGAGTCCCCTCTGTGTCCCCGCTGTGTCCCGCTGTGTCCCCCGCTGTGTCCCACTGTGTCCTCCGCTGTGTCCTGCTGTGTCCCGCTGTGTCCTGCTGGGTCCCGCAGTATCCCCGCTGTGTCCCCGCTGTGTCCCGCTGTGTTCCCCGCTGTGTCCCGCTGTGTTCCCCGCTGTGTCCCGCTGTGTCCCGCTGTGTCCCCCCAGGTTCACCGCTGTTTCACGCTGTGTCCCGCTGTGTTCCGTGGTGTCCCGCGTTGTCCCCCGCTGTGGCCCCCCTGAGCCACCTCTGTGTCCCCGCTGTGTCCCGCTGTGTCCTCGCTGTGTCCGCCTTTGTCTCCTGCTCTGTCCACTGCTGTGTCTCACGCTTTGTCCCCGCTGGGTCCCGCTGTGTCCCGCTCTGTCCCCCACTGTGTCCCCCGCTGAGTCCTCTATGTGTCGCCACTGTGTCCCGCTGTGTCCTCGCTGTGTCCCCTGCTATCTCCCGCTTTGTCCCACGATGTATCCCGCTGTGTCCCGCTGTGTCCTCGCTGTGTCCCCGGCTGTGTCCTGCTGTGTTCCCGCTTTGTCCCCAGCTGTGTCCTGCTGTGTCCCGCTGTGTGCCCCTCTGTGTCCTGCTGGGTGCTGCTGTGTCCCCGCTGTGTCCCCGCTGTGTCCTCGCTGTGTCCCGCTGTGTCTACTGCTGTGTCCCCACTGTGTCCCACTGTGTCTCGCTGTGTCCCGCTGTGTCCTCGTTGTTTCCCACACTGTGTTCTGCTGTGTCCTCACTGTGTCCCCCGCTGTGTCCCGTTGTGTACCCAGCTGTGTACCCCGCTGTGTCCCGCTGTGTCCCCGCTCTATCGATGTTGTGTCCCTCTTGGTCCAGCTGTGTCCTCGCTGTGTTCCCCGCTGTGACCCGCTATGTATCCCTCTGTGTCCCCCGCTGTGTCCCGCTGTGTCCCGCTGTGTACTGCTGTGTCCCCCGCTGAGTCCCGCTGTGTCCCCGCTGTGTCCCAATGCGTCCTCACTGTGTCCCGCGCTGGGTCCCGCTGTGTCCCCCCTGTGTCCCCCGCTGTTCCCCGCTGTCCACTGCTGTGTCCCCCGGCTGTGTCCCGCAGTGTCCCTGCTGTGTCCCGCTGTGTCCTACTGTGTCCCGTGGTGTCCCTCTTTTTCCCCACTATGTCCCCT
>NW_012318061.1:0-1883 GCF_000151885.1 Dipodomys ordii
GCTCTCCGCTGCTCTCGCTCTGCTCATCTCTGCTCTCATCTGCTCTCTCTGGTCTCCTCTCATCTCGTCATCTGCTCTCCTCGTGCTCTCCTCAGCTCTGCATCATCTGCTCTCTGCTACTGCATCTGCATCTCTGTTTCATCTGCTTCTCCTCGTGCTTCTCCTACTGCTTCTGCTCCTCTTTCTGCTTCTGCTTCTCCTTCTGGTTCTCCTTCTTCTCCAGATTCAGCATCTTCTGCTTCTCCTTCTGCTTCAGGTTCTGCTTCTGCTTCTTCGGCTTCTTCTGCTTCTGCTTCTGCTTCTCCTTCTGCTTCTGCTTCTCTTTCTGCTTCTGCTTCTTATCCTTCTTCTTCTTCTTCTTCTTCTTCTTCTTCTTCTTCTTCTTCTTCTTCTTCTTCTTCTTCTTCTTCTTCTTCTTCTTCTTCTTCTACTGCTTCTCCTTATGCTTCTCCTTCTTCTCCTTCTTCTTCTTCTTCTTCTTCTTCTTCTTCTTCTTCTTCTTCTTCTTCTTCTTCTTCTTCTTCTTCTTCTTCTTCTTCTTCTTCTTCTTCTTCTTCTTCTTCTTCTTCTTCTTCTTTTTCTTCTCTTTCTTCTGCTTCTGTTTTATTGCTTCTTCTGCTTCTACTGCTTCTCTTTCTGCTTCTCATTCTACTTCTGCTTCTCCTATAGCTTCTGCTGCTCTTCCTTCTCCCTCTCCTACTTCTACTTCTCCTTCTGCGTCTGCTTCTTCTGCTTCTCCTGCTTCTCCTTCTGCATCTGCTTCTTCTTCTTCTTCTCCTTCTGCTGCTTCTTCTGCTTCTGCTTCTTCTGCTTCTCCTTCTGCTTCTTCTGCTTCTCCTTCTGATTCTCCTTCTGCTTCTGCTTCTGTTTTTCCTTCTCCTTCTCATTCTTCTGCTTTTCCTTCTGCTTTTCCTTCTGCTTCTGCTGCAACTGCTACTGCTTCTGTTTCTTCTGTTTCTTCTGCTTCTCCTTCTGCTTTTGATTCTCTTTCTGCTTCTGCTTCTCCAGATTCTGCTTCTTCTGCTTTTCCTGCTTCTCCTTCTGCTTCAGGTTCTGCTTCTGCTTCTACGGATTCTTATGCTTCTGCTTCTCCTGCTGCTTCCTCTTCTGCTTCCCCTCCTTCTCTATCTGCTTCTCCTTCTGTTTCTGCTTCTCCTTCTGCTTCTGCTTCTTGTCCTTCTCCTGTTTCTTCTGCTTCTGCTTCTCTTGCTTCTGCATCTCCTGCTTCTCCTTCTGCTGCTCTTTCTGCTTCTCCTGCTGCTTTTCCTTCTTCTCCTCCTTCTTCTGCTTCTCTTTCTGCTTCTCCTTCTGTTTCTCCTTCTCCTCCTTCTCGTTCTTCTGCTTTTACTTCTGCTTCTCCTTCTGCTTCTGCATCTTCTGCTTCTTCTGCTACTGCCTCTGCTTCTTCTGTTTCTTCTGCTTCTCCTTCTGCTTCTCCTTCTGCTTTTGCTTCTCTTTCTGCTTCTGCTTCTCCTGCTGCTTCTCCAGATTCTGCTTCTTCTGCTTCTCCTGCTTCTCCTTCTGCTTCAGGTTCTGCTTCTGCTTCTTCGGCTTCTTCTGCTTCTGCTTCTCCTGCTGCTGCTTCTTCTGCTTCTCCTGCTTCTCTTTCTGCTTTTCCTTCTGTTTCTGCTTCTTCTTCTGCTTCTGCTTCTTCTCCTTCTGTTTCTTCTGCTTCTGCTTCTCCTGCTTCTGCTTCTCCTGCTTCTCGTTCTGCTTCTCTTTCTGCTTCTCTTTCTGCTTTTCCTTCTCCTTCTTCTGCTTCTCCTTCTGCTTCTGCTTCAATTTCTCCTTCTGCTTCTCATTCTGCTTCTGCGTCTTTGTTTCTTCTGCTTTACAGCTTCTGCTTCTCCTGCTTCTCCTACTTCTCGTGCTGCTTTTCCTTC
>NW_012318062.1:0-1883 GCF_000151885.1 Dipodomys ordii
GCGGGACACAGCGGGTCTTTTCGGGAAACACAACCGGACACAGCGGGGGACACTGCGTTTACACAGCGGGGACAGAGTGGGACACAGCGGGGACTGAGCGGCGGACTGTGGGGAGACACAGCGGATCACTGTGGGGACTCAGCGGGGAACTGCAGGGTATCTCTTTTTGGTCACAGCAGGGACACATCGGTACACAGCGGGACACAGGTGGTACACAGCAGGACACAGCGGGACACAGCGGGAAACACAACGGGACACAGCGGGGGACACAGCGGGACACAGCCGGGGACACAGCAGGACAAAGCGGGACACAGTGCCGACAGAGTGGGACACAGCGGGGACACAGCGGAGGACACAGCGGGGACACAGCGGGGATAGAGTGGGACACAGCTGGGACACAGCGTTGGACACAGCGGGGACAGAGCGGGGACACAGCGGGACACACCGGGGACACAGCGGGGACACAGCGGGACACAGCAGTGACACAGCGGAACACAGCGGGGGACACAGCGGGACACAGCCTGGGACAGAGCGGGACACATCGTGGACACAGCTGGACACAGCGAGACACAGCAGTGACAAAGCGGCGACACAGCGGGACACAGCGGGGACACAGCGAGGGACAGAGGGGACACACCGGTGGACAATGGGGACACAGCAGGACAGCGCGGGGGTCACAGTGGGAAACAGCGGAGACACAGGGGGACAGAGGGGGCGACACAGAGGGACACAGCGGGACACAGCGCGACAGAACAGGGACACAGCGGGGACAAAGTGGGGGACACAGTGGGGGACACAGCGGTAAACAGCGGGGGACACAGCGGGACTCAGCTGGGGACACATCAAAGGACACAGCGGGTGACACAGCGGGGGAAACAGCGGGAAACAGCGGGGGACACAGCGAGGACACAGCAGGACACAGCGGGGTACACAGAGGCAGACACAGCGGTACACATCGGGACACAGTGGGGACACAGCAGGACACAGCGGGACACAACGGGGACACAGCGGGACATCGCGGGGACAAAGTGGGGACAGAGCGGGACACAGAGGTCCACAGCGAGGGACACAGCGGGGGACAGTGGGGACAAACGGGGGAACAACGGGGACACAGCGGGACACAGCTGGGACACAGGAGGACACAGCGGGGACACAGCGGGGAAACAGCAGGGGACACAGTGGGACACTGCGGGGACACAGAGGGACTTAGCCGTTACACAGTGAGGACACACCAGGGACACTGCGGGACACAGCGGGGAAACAGCCGGGACACAGCGGGACAAAGCGGGACCCAGCGGGGACACAGCAGGTACACAGCGGGACACAGCGGGGGACACAGCAGGGGACACAGCGAGGGACAGCGGGGACACAGAGGGACACAGCAGGACACAGCGGGGAAACAGCAAGGACACAACGGGACACAGCGGGACACAGCGAGGGACAGAGCAGGGGACACAGCGGGACACAGCGGGTCACAGCGGGACAAAACGGGACATAGCTGGACACAGCGGGGACACAGCAGGGGACACAGCGGGGGACAGCGGGGACACAACCGGACACAGCAGGACACAGCGGGAAACAGCAGGGACACAGCGAGGACACCGCGGGACACAGCGGGACACAGAGGGTACACAGCGGGGGACAGCAGGGAGACAAAGCGGGACCCAGCGGGGACACAGCGGGGACACAGCGGGACACAGCGGGGGACACAGCAGGGGACAGCGGGGACACAGAGGGACACAGCAGGACACAGCGGGGAAACAGCAAGGACACAACGGGACACAGCGGGACACAGCGAGGGACAGAGCAGGGGACACAGCGGGACACAGCGGGTCACAGCGGGACAAAATGGGACATAGCTGGACACAGCGGGGACACAGCAG
>NW_012318063.1:0-1883 GCF_000151885.1 Dipodomys ordii
GAAGAACACGCGAAGCCGAAGAAGCAGAATCACAATCTGAAGTAGAAGGAGAAACAGAAGAAGCACAATCTGAAGCAGAAGCAGAAGAAACAGTAATAGTAGACTAAGCAGAAGCAGAAGCAGCAGGAGAAGCAGAAGGAGAAGACGGAGAAGGCGAGAGAGAAGGATTAGGAGTAGGAGAAGCAAAAGGATAAGCAGAAGCAGAAAGAGACGCAGAAGGAAAAGCAGCACGAGAAGTAGGAGAAGCAGGAGAAGCAGGAGAAACAGAAGACGCAGAAGCAGAATGAGAAGCAGAAGGAGAAATTGAAGCAGAAGCAGGAGAAGCAGAAGCAGAAGGAGAAGCAGAAGAAGGAGAAGGAGAAGTAGAAAGAGAAGCAGAACGAGAAGCAGGAGAAGCAGAAGCAGGAGAAGCAGAAGCAGAAGAAACGGAAGGAGAAGAAGCAGAAGCAGAAGCAGAAGCAGAAACAGAAGGAAAAGCAGAAAGAGAAGCAGGAGAAGCAGAAGAAGCAGCAGCAGGAGAAGCAGAAGCAGAAGAAGCCGAAGAAGCAGAAGAAGAACCTGAAGCAGAAGGAGAAACAGGAAAAGCAGAAGAAGCAGAATCTGGAGAAGCAGAAAGAGAAGCAAAAAGAGAAGCAGAAGGAGAAGTAGAAGAAGCAGCAGAAGGAGAAGTAGAAGAAGCAGCAGTAGGAGAAGCAGCAGAAGAAGCAGAAAAACAAGCAGGAGAAGCAGAAGCAGAAAGAGAAGTAGAAACAGAAGAAGCAGAAGAAGTAGAAGCACAAGAAGAAGCAGTAGAAGCATAAGAAGCAGAAGCAGGAGAAGCAGAAGCAGAAGAACAAGAAGAAGATTAAGAAGCTGAAGCAGAAGCAGAGGGAGAAACAGAAGAAGGAGAAGGAGCAGCAGAAGGTGAAGCAGAAGGAGATGGAGAAGCAGAAAGAGAAGCAGAAACAGAAGGAGAAGAAGAAGGATTAGTTGGAGATTCAGAAGAAGCAGAAGCAGAAAGAGAAGCAGAAGAAGGAGAAGGAGAAGCAGAAGCAGAGGAAAGGAAGGAGAAGCAGAAGAAGCAGTAGAAGCAGAAGCGGGAGAAGCAGAAGCAGAAGCAGAAGCAGAAGAAGAAGAAGAAGAAGAAGAAGAAGAAGAAGAAGAAGAAGAAGAAGAAGAAGAAGAAGAAGAAGAAGAAGAAGAAGAAGAAGAAGAAGGAGAAGGAGGAGAAGCAGAAGCAGAAGCAGAAGGAGAAGCAGAAAGAGAAGGAGAAGAAGCAGTAGCAGGAGAAGCAGAAGCACAAGAAACAGAAGAAGCTGAAGAAGCAGAAGCAGGACCTGAAGCAGAAGAAACAGAACAAGCAGAAGAAGCAGTAGCAGAAGCAGAACGAGAAGCAGAAGAAGAAGGAGAAGGAGAAAGAGAAGGATTAGGAGTAGGAAGAGCAGAAGGAGAATCAGAAGCAGAACGAGAAGCAGAAGGAGCAGCAGAAGGAAAAGCAGAAGGAGAAGGAGAAGCAGAAGAAGGAGAAGCAGGAGCAGAAGAAGCAGCAGAAGGAGAAGCAGAAGCAGAAGAAGATGCAGAAGGAGAAGCAGGAGAAGCAGAAGAAGCAAAAGCAGAAGGAAAAGCAGAAGTAGGAGAAGGAGAAGGAGAAGGAAGGGCAGCAGAAGCAATAGGAGAAGCAGAAGGAGAAGCAGAAGCAGAATGAGAAGCAGAAAGAGAAGCAGAAGAAGCAGGAAAAGCAGAAGCAGAGGAAAGAGAAGAAGAAGAAGAAGAAGAAGAAGAAGAAGAAGAAGAAGAAGAAGAAGAAGAAGAAGAAGAAGTAGAAGACGAAGGAGAAGACGAAGGAGAAGACGAAGAAGAAGAAAAAGAAGAAGAAGAAGAAGAAGAAGAAGAAGAAGAAGAAG
>NW_012318064.1:0-1883 GCF_000151885.1 Dipodomys ordii
TCAAGCAGAGGAGAGTAGAAGAAGCAGCAGAAGGAGAAGCAGGAGAAGAATGCAGAAAAACAAGCAGGAGAAGCAGAAGCAGAAAGAGAAGTAGAAGCAGAAGAAGCAGAAGCAGAAGAAGAAGCAGTAGAAGCATAAGAAACAGAAGCAGGAGAAGCAGGAGCAAAAGAAAAAAAGAAGCATAAGAAGCAGAAGCCGAAGCAGAGGGAGAAAAAGAAGAAGTAGAAGGAGCAGCAGAAGTTGAAGCAGAAGGAGATGCAGATGCAGAAAGAGAAGCAGAAACAGAAGGAGAAGGAGAAGGATTAGTTGGAGAATCAGAAGAAGCAGAAGCAGATAGAGAAGCAGAAGAAGGAGAAGGAGAAGCAGAAACAGAGGAAAGAAAGGAGAAGCAGAAGAAGCAGAAGCGGGAGAAGCAGAAGAAGAAGAAGAAACAGAAGAAGGAGAAGGAGCAGAAGGAGAAGCAGAAGCAGAAGGAGAAGCAGAAAGAGAAGCAGAAGAAGCAGAAGAAGCAGTAGCAGGAGGAGCAGAAGCAGAAGAAACAGAAGAAGCCGAAGAAGCAGAAGGAAAACCTGAAGCAGAAGGAGAAGCAGAAGCAGGAGAAGCTGGAAAAGCAGAAGTAGAAGAAACAGAACAAGCAGAAGAAGCAGAAGAAGAAGGAGGAGAAAGAGAAGGATTAGGAGTAGGAGGAGCAGAAGCAGAATAAGAAGCAGAAAGAGAAGCAGAATGAGAAACACAAGAAGCAGAAGCAGGAGAAGCAGAAGCAGAATGAGAAGCACAAGAAGGAGAAATTGAAGGAGAAGGAGAATGGGACCGAGAAGCAGAAGGAAAAGTAGGAGAAGCAGAAGAAGAAGAATCAGGAGAAACAGAAGCAGAAGAAGGAGAAGAGCAGAAGCAGAAGGAGAAACAGAAGCGGAAGGAGAAGAAGAAGAAGAAGAAGCTGAAGCAGAAGAAGAAGAAACAGAAAAAGCAGAAGAAGCAGAAGAAGAAGCAGCAGGAGAAGCAGAAGAAGCAGAAGGAGAAGGAGAAAGAGAAGGATTAGGAGTAGGAGAAACAGAAGGATAAGCAGAAGCAGAAAGAGAAGCAGGAGAAGCAGAAGACGCAGGAGAAGCAGAAGCAGAAGAAACAGGAGAAGCCGGAAAAGCAGAAGCAGAATCTGAAGCAGAAGTAGGAACAGAAGAAGCACAATCTGAAGCAGAAGAAACAGAAATAGTAGAATAAGCAGAAGCAGAAGCAGCAGGAGAAGCAGAAGAAGAAGAAGGAGAAGGCGAAAGAGAAGGATTAGGAGTAGGAGAAGCAAAAGGATAAGCAGAAGCAGAAAGAGACGCAGAAGGAGAAGCAGCAAGACAAGTAGGAGAAGCAGGAGAAGCAGAAGCAGGAGAATCAGAAGAAACAGAAGACGCAGAAGCAGAATGAGAAGCAGAGGAGAAATTGAAGCAGAAGCAGAAGCAAAAGGAAAAGCAGAAGCAGAAGGAGAAGCAGAAGAAGGAGAAGGAGAAGGAGAAGCAGAAAGAGAAGCAGAACGAGATGCAGGAGAAGCAGAAGCTGGAGAAGCCGAAGCAGAAGAAACAGAAGCAGGGGAAGAAGCAGAAGCAGAAGGAGAAGCAGAAACAGAAGGAAAAGCAGAAAGAGAAGCAGGAGAAGCAGAAGAAGCAGCAGCAGAAGAAGCAGAAGAAGAAGAAGCCGAAAAAGCAAAAGCAGAACCTGAAGCAGAAGGAGAAGCAGGAGAAGCAGAAGAAGCAGAATCTGGAGAAGCAGAAGGAGAAGCAGAAGCAGAAAGAGAAGCAAAAGCAGAAGGAGAAGCAGAAAAAACAGAAGAAGCAGAGGCAGTAGTAGAAGAAGCAGAAGATACAGAAGCAGAAGGAGAAGCAGAAGGAAAAGTAGTG
>NW_012318065.1:0-1883 GCF_000151885.1 Dipodomys ordii
TCACTTTTTCTGCTTCTCCTTCTGCTTCTGCTTCTTGTTCTTCTCCTGTTTGTTCTGCTTATGCTTCTCATGTTTCTTCATCTCCTGCTCCTCCTTCTGCTGCTCTTTCTGCTTCTCCTGCTGCTTTTCCTTCTCCTGCTCCTTCTTCTGCTTCTCTTTCTGCTTGTTCTTCTGTTTCTCCTTCTCCCTCACCTTCTCGTTTTTCTGCTTTTCCTTCTGCTTCTCTTTCTGCTTCTGCATCTTCTGCTTCTTCTGCTAATACCTCTGCTTCTTCTGTTCCTTCTGCTTCTCCTTCTGCTTCTCCTTCTGCTTTTGCTTCTCTTTCTGCTTCTGCTTCTCCTTCTGCTTCTCCAGATTCTGCTTCTTCTGCTTCTCCTTCTGCTTCAGGTTCTGTTTCTGCTTCTTCGGCTTCTTCTGCTTCTGCTTCTCCTGCTGCTGCTTCTTCTACTTCTCCTGCTTCTCTTTCTGCTTTTCCTTCTGTTTCTGATTCTCCTTCTGCTTCTGCTTCTTCTCCTTCTTATGTTTCTTCTGTTTCTGCTTCTCCTTCTTCTGCTTCTCCTGCTTCTCGTTCTGCTTCTCTTTCTGCTTCTACTTCTCCTTCTTCTGCTTCTCCTTCTGCTTCTGCTTCTCCTTCTGCTTCAATTTCTCCTTCTGCTTCTCATTCTGCTTCTGCGTCTTCTGTTTCTTCTGCTTCTCTTGCTTCTGCTTCTCCTGCTTCTCCTACTTCTCCTGCAGCTTTTCCTTCTGCGTCCCTTTCTGCTTCCACTTATCCTTTTGCTTCTCCTACTCCTAATCCTTCTCTTTCGCCTTCTCCTTCTTGTTCTTCTGCTTATCCTGGTGCTTCTGCTTCTGCTTATTCTACTATTTCTGTTTCTTCTGCTTCTTCTTCAGATTGTGCTTCTTATGTTTCTCCTTCTGCTTCAGATTCTGCTTCTGCTTCTTCGGCTTCTCCTGTTTCTTCTGCTTCTGCTTCTCCTGCTTCTTCTGGTTCTCCTGCTTCTCTTTCTGCTTCTCCTTCTGCTTCTGCTTCTCCTTCTGCTTCTGCTTCTGCTCTTCTCCTTCTTCTGTTTCTTTTGCTTCTGTGTCTTCTGCTACTTCTTCTTCTGTTTCTTCTGATTCTACTTCTGCTTCTCCTTCTTCTCCTTCTCTTTCTGCTTCTTCTGATTCTCCTGCTTCTCCTTCTTGTTCTCCTACTGTTTCTGCTTCTCTTTCTGCTTCTGCTTCTCCTTCTGCTGCTCCTTCTCCTTCTCCTTTTTTCTGCCTCTCCCACTGCTTCTGCTTCTGCTTCTTTAGCTTATTCTTTTTCTTCTGCTTCTGCTTCTCCTGCTTCTGCTTCTCCTGCTTCTCCTTATGCTTCTCCTTATGCTTCTCTTTATGATGCTTCTTCTTCTTCTTCTTCTTCTTCTTCTTCTTCTTCTTCTTCTTCTTCTTCTTCTTCTTCTTCTTCTTCTTCTTCTTCTTCTTCTTCTTCTTCTTCTTCTTCTTCTTCTCCTGCTTCTTCTCTTTCTTCTGCTTCTGCTTTTCCTGCTTCTTCTAGTTTTTCTGCTTCTCTTTCTGCTTTTCCTTCTGTTTCTGCTTCTCCTTCTGCTTCTGCTTCTTCTCCTTCTTGTGTTTCTTCTGTTTCTGCTTCTCCTGCTTCTGCTTCTTCTGCTTCTCCTTCTGCTTCTCCTTCTGCTTCTCCTTCTTCTTCTTCTTCTTCTTCTTCTTCTTCTTCTTCTTCTTCTTCTTCTTCTTCTTCTTCTTCTTCTTCTTCTTCTTCTTCTTCTTCTTAGTCTTCTTCTTCTTCTTCTTCTTCTTTTTCTTCTTCTTCTTCTTCTTCTTCTTCTTCTTCTTCTTCTTCTTCTTCTTCTTCTTCTTCTTCTTCTTCTCCTGCTTCTTCTCTT
>NW_012318066.1:0-1883 GCF_000151885.1 Dipodomys ordii
TTCTCTTTCTCCTCTCACTCTAGATCATCAAGCTACATCGATCTGCATCTGCATCATCAGCTTGATCAGATCATCAGCTACAAGATGCAGAATTCAGCTTCATAGAAAATAATCAGTATAATCAGCTTCTGCTTCTCCTGCTAAATGCTTCATCTGCTTCTCTTTCTGCTTCTCCTTTTGCTCCTGCTTCTCCTTCTGCTCCTTCTCCTTCTTCTGTTTCTTCTTCTTCTTCTTCTGCTTCTCCCGCTTCTGCTTCTGCTTCTCCTTCGTTTCCTCTGTTTCTGCTTCTCCTTCTTCTGCTTCTCTTTCTGCTTCTGCTTCTTCTGATTCTCCAACTAATCCTTCTTCTTCTCCTTCTGTTTCTGCTTCTCTTTCTGTTTCTGCAACTCCTTCTGCTTCACCTTCTGCTGCTCCTTCTCCTTCTTCTGTTTCTCCCTCTGCTTCGGCTTCTGCTTCTTATGCTTCTTCTTTTTCTTCTGCTTCTGCTTCTCCTGCTTCTGCTTCTTATGCTTCTACTGCTTCTTCTGTTCTGTTTCTTCTGCTTCTACTTCTCTTTCTGCTTCTACTTCTCCTGCTTGATTTTCTGCTTCTTCTGCTGCTTCTCCTTCTGCTGCTTCTTCTACTTCTCCTTCTGCTTCTCTTTTTGCTTCTCCTTCTGCTTCTGCTTCTTCTGTTTCTCCTGCCTGAATTTCTGGTTCTACTTCTTCTGCTGCTTCTCCTTCTGCTTCTGCTTCTTTTTCTGCTTCTTCTGCTTCTACTCTTTCGGCTTCTCCTGCTTCTGCTTATTGTGCTTCTCCTGTTTCTTTTTCTGCTTCTCATTCCTCTTCTGCTTCTCCTTCTGCTTCTGCTTCTCCTTCTGCTTCTCCTTCTGCTTTTGCTTCTCTTTCTGCTTCTGCTTCTCCTTCTGCTTCTCCAGATTCTGCTTCTTCTGCTTCTCCTTCTGCTTCCGATTCTGCTTCTGATTCTTCGGCTTCTTCTGCTTCTGCTTCTCCTTCAGCTTCTTCTTCTTCTGTTTCTCCTGCTTCTCCTTCTGCATCTCCTTCTGCTTGTGCTTGTCCTTATGCTTCTTCTTCTGCTTCTGCTTCTCCTTCTCCTTCTTTTGCTTCTCCTTTTGCTACTGCTTCTTCTGCTTTTCCTGCTTCTCCTTCTGCTTCTGCTTCTCCTGCTTCTCCTTCTGCATCTTCTTCTGCTTCTGCTTCTCCTTCTCCTTCTTCTGCTTCTCCTTCTGATTCTCCTTGTGCTTCTCCTTCTTCTGCTTTACCTGCTTCTCTTTCTGCTTCTCCTTCTGCTTCTCCTTCTGTTTCTCCTTCTCCTTCTTGTTCTTCGGCTTTTCCTTCGGCTTCTCCTTCTGCTTCTGCTCAACGGCTACTGCTTCTATTCTTCTGTTTCTTCTGCTTCTCCTTCTGCTTTTGATTCTCTTTCTGCTTCTGCTTCTCCTTCAGCTTCTCATTCTGCTTTTCCAGATTCTGCTTCTTCTGCTTCTCCTGCTTCTCCTACTGCTTCAGGTTCTGCTTCTGCTTCTTCGACTTCTTCTGCTTCTGCTTCTCCTGCTTCTGCTTCTTCTCCTTCTTCTGTTTTTTCTGTTTCTGCTTCTCCTGCTTCTGCTTCTCCTGCTTCTCGTTCTACTTCTTTTTCTGCTTCTCCTTCTCCTTCTTCTGCTTATCCTTCTGCTTCTGCTTCTCCTTCTGCTTCTGCTTCAATTTCTCCTTGTGATTCTCATTCTGCTTATGCGTCTTCTGTTTCTTCTGCTTCTCCTGCTTCTCCTACTGCTCGTGCTGCTTCTCCTTCTGCGTCTCTTTCTGCTTCTGCTTATCCTTTTTCTTCTCCTACTCTTAATCCTTCTCTTTCGCCTTCTCCTTCTTCTTCTCTGCTTCTCCTGCTGA
>NW_012318067.1:0-1883 GCF_000151885.1 Dipodomys ordii
GCTGTGTCCCGCTGTGTCCCCCACTGTGTCTGCTGTCTCCCCGCTGTGTCACACTGTGTCTGCTGTGTACTGCTGTGTCTCCCGCTGAGTTCCTCTGTGTCCCGCTGTGGCCCAATGTGTCCTCGCTGTGTCAGGCTCTGTCTGCTCTGTCCCCGCTGTGTCCCGCTGTGTCCCGCTGTGTCCCCACTGTGTGACCGCTGTGTCCCTCTGTGTACCCTTTTGTGTCCAGCTGTGTCCCCGCTGTGTCCCGCTGTGTCACCTCTCTGTCCTCTGCTGTCCCCCCTGTGTCCCCCGCTGTGTCCCGCTGTGTCCCGCTGTGTCCTGCTGTGTCACACTGTGTCCCGTGTTGTCCCGCTTTGTCCCCCGCTGTGACCTCGTTGTGTTTCCCGCTGTGTCCCGCTGTGTACCACTCTGTGACCCCGCTGTGTACCGCTCTGTACCCCGCTGTGTCCCGCTATGTTCCCGCAGTGTCCCCGCTGTGTCCCGCTGTGTCCTCGCTGTGTCCACTGCTGTGTCCCGAGCTGTGTACCCCGCTGTGTCCCGCTGTGTCTCCGCTGTATCGACGCTGTGTCCTGCTGGGTCCCGCTGTGTCCTCGCTGTGTTCCCCATTGTGTCCCGCTGTGTACCCCGCTGTGTCCCCAGCTGTGTCCCTGCTGTGTCCCTGCTGTGTCCCCACTGTGTCCCGCTGTGTCCCGCTTTGTCCTCACTGTGTCCCAAGCTGTGTTCTGCTGTGTCCCCCGCTGTGTCCCGCTGTGTCCCGCTGTTTCCCCGCTGTGTCCCGCTGTGTCCCGCTGTTTCGCTGCTGTGTCCTTGCTGTGTCCCCCGCTGAGTCCCGCTGTGTCCCACGCTGTGTCCTGCTGTGTCCCCCTGTATCCCCCGCTGTGTCCCGCTGTGTCCCGCTCTGTCCCCCGCTGTGTCCTGGCTGTGTCCCTCACTGTGTTCCGCTGTGTCCTCGCTGTCTTCCCTGCTGTGTCCCGCTGTGAACCCCTCTGTGTCCCCCGCTGTGTCCCGCTGTGTCCCAAGCTTTGTCGCGCTGTGTCCCGCTGTGTACCCCGCTGTGTCCCGCTGTGTACCCCGCTGTGTCCCTCTATGTTCCCGCAGTGTTCCCGCTGTGTCCTGCTGTGTCCCGCTGTGTCCCGCGCTGTGTCCCGCTGTGTCTACTGCTGTGTCCCCGCTGTTTCCCGTTGTGTCCCGCTGTGTTCCGCTGTGTCCTCGTTGTGTCCCACGCTGTGTTCTGCTGTGTCCTCGTGGTGTCCCCCACTGTGTCCCGTTGTGTCTCCAGCTGTGTACCACCCTGTGGCCCCCTGTGTCCCCGCTGTATCGACGATGTGTCCCGTTGGGTCCTGCTGTGTCCTCGCTGTGTTCCCCGCTGTGTCCCGCTGGGTACCCCCCTGTGTCCCGCGCTGTGTCCCGCTATGTCCCGCTGTGTACTGCTGTGTCTCCCGCTGAGTCCCGCTGTGTCCCCCCTATGTCCCCCACTGTGTCCCGCTGTGTCCCGCTGTGTCCTTGCTGTGTCCCCTGCTGTGTTCCGCTGTGTCCTCTCTGTGTCCCACCTGTGTCCCACTGTGTCCTCGCTGTGTCCCAAGCTGTGTCCCGTTGTGTCCCTGCTGTGTCCCAAGCTGTGTCCCGCTGTGTCCCGCTGTGTCCCCCACTGTGTCCCGCTATGCTCCCGCAGTGTTCCCGCTGTGTCCCGCTGTGTCCTCGTGTGTCCCCCGCTGTGTCCCGTTGTGTCCTCAGCTGTGTACCCCCCTGTGTCCCGATGTGTCCCCGCTGTAGCGACGCTGTGTTCCGCTGGGTCCCACTGTGTCCTCCCTGTGTTCCCCGCTGTGTCCCCCGCTGTGTCCCGCTGTGTCTACTACTGTGTCCCCGCTGTGTCCTGTTGT
>NW_012318068.1:0-1883 GCF_000151885.1 Dipodomys ordii
ATCTCCTGCTTCTCCTTCTGCTTCTCTTTCTGCTTCTCCTGCTGCTTTTCCTACTCCTGCTCCTTCTTCTGCTTCTCTTTCTGCTTTTCCTTCTGCTTCTCCATCTCCTTCTCCTTCTCGTTCTTCTGCTTTTCCTTCTGCTTCTCATTCTGCTTCTACATCTTCTGCTACTGCCTCTGTTTCTTCTGATTCTCCTGCTTCTCCTTCTTGTTCTCCTTCTGTTTCTGCTTCTCTTTCTGCTTCTGCTTCTCCTTCTGCTGCTCCTTCTCCTTCTCCTTCTTCTGCTTCTCTCACTGCTTCTGCTTCTGCTTCTTTTGCTTATTCTTTTTCTTCTGCTTCAGCTTCTCCTGCTTCTGCTTCTTCTGCTTCTCCTTATGCTTCTCCTTATGCTTCTCCTTATGCTGCTGCTTCTTCTTCTTCTTCTTCGTCTTCTTCTTCTTCTCTTTCTTCTGCTTCTGCTTTTCCTGCCTCTTCTGCTTCTACTGCTTCTCTTTCTGCTTCTTGTCCTTCTCCTGTTTCTTCTCCTGCTTCTGCTTCATCTGCTTTTCCTGCTTCTCTTTCTGCTTTTCCTTCTGCTTCTCCTTCTGCTTCTGCTCCTTCTCCATCTTCTGTTTCTTCTACTTCTGCTACTCCCGCTTGTGCTTCTTCTGCTTCTCCTGCTTCTCGTTTGCTTCTCTTCGTCGGCTTCTCTTTCTATTTCTGCTTCTGTTTCTTCTGATTCTGATTCTTCTCCTTCTTCTTCTCCTTCTGCTCCTGCGTCTTCTGCATTTCCTGCTTCTCCTTCTGCATCTCCTTCTGCTTGTGCTTTTCCTTCTGCTTCTTCTTCTGCTCCGGCTTCTCCTTCTCCTTCTTCTGCTTCTCAGTCTGCTTCTGTTTCTTCTGCTTTTCCTGCTTCTCCTTCTGCTTCTCCTTCTATTTCTCCTTCTCGTTCTTCTGCTATTCCTTCTGCTTCTCTTTCTGGTTCTGCATCTTCAGCTTCTTCTGCTACTGATTCTGCTTCTTCTGTTTCTTCTGCTTCTCTTTCAGCTTTTGCATCTCTTTCTGCTTCTGCTTCTCCTTCTGGTTCTCCTTCTTCTTCTCCAAATTCTGCTTCTTCTGCTTCTCCTGCTTCTCCTTCTGCTTTATGTTCTGCTTTTGCTTCTTCAACTTCATCTGCTTCTATTTCTGCTTCTCCTTCTGTTTCTGCTTCTCTTACTGCTTCTGCTTCTTCTCCTTCTTCTATTTCTTCTGATTCTGCTTCTCCTGCTTCTGCATCTCCTGCTTCTCCTTCTGTTTCTCTTTATGCTTCTCCTAGTCCTTCTCCTTCTTCTGCTTCAACTACTGCTTCTGCTTCTCCTTCTGCTTCTGCATCTTCTGCTTCTTCTGCTACTGCCTCTGCTTCTTCTGTTTCTTCTGCTTCTCCTTCTGCTTCTCCTTCTGCTTTTGCTTCTCTTTCTGCTTCTGCTTCTCCTTCTGCTTCTCCAGATTCTGCTTCTTCTGCTTCTCCTGTATCTCCTTATGCTTCAGGTTCTGCTTCTGCTTCTTCGGCTTCTTCTGCTTCTGCTTCTCCTGCTGCTGCTTCTTCTGCTGCTCCTGCTTCTATTTCTGCTTTTCCTTCTGTTTCTGCTTCTCCTTCTGCTTCTGCTTCTTCTCCTTCTTATGTTTCTTCTGCTTCTGCTTCTCCTGCTTCTGCTTCTCCTGCTTCTCGTTCGGCTTCTCTTTCTGCTTCTCTTTCTGCTTCTCTTTCTGCTTCTCCTTCTCTTTCTTCTGCTTCTCCTTCTGCTTCTCCTTCTGCTTCAATTTCTCCTTCTTCTTCTCATTCTGCTTCTGCGTCTTCTGTTTCTTCTGCTTCTCTTGCTTCTGCAAAAATCCTACTTCTCGTGCTGCTTCTCCTTCTGCGTCTC